>NC_079440.1:670478-672978 GCF_903798145.1 Danio aesculapii
CACATACACACACACACACACACACACATACACACACACATGCACACACACATGCACACACACACACACACACACACACATGCACACACACACACACACACACACACACACACATATCTGACTATTTAAAGATTTCATGAGAAGTTTCAGTTTTGACAGATGACTGTGTGTGTGTGTGTGTGCATGTGTGTGTGTGAGAGTGTGAGTGTGTGTGTGAGAGAGAGAGAGTGTGTGTGAGAGAGAGAGAGTGTGAGCGATTGAGACATGCCCGTGGTTTAGGTGTGACGGCTCTGAGGTTGGTTTGAGTGTGTGTGTGTTTACGGTAAACAGTGTAAAGCTGAGCAAAGAGGTGTGTGTGTGTGTGTGTGCGTGTGTGTGTGTGTGTGTGTGTGTGTGCGCAGCAACAGCAGCCCATCTGCAGACTCACAGCTGAAGCCGCAGTCGCCCACATGTGTTCACTGGTTTCCGACACACACACACACACACACACACACACACACACACACACACACACACACATTGCGCTTTACACCTTTACAGTCCTCCATTCTGCCGGCTCTATCAGCCCTTTTCCTCACAGAGACCCAAACTAACGTCCCCACGAGGTCATTAACTGGTATTGCTATACTTGTGGGGACATTTGGTCCTCATAAGTGATGAACACCAGATACACACCAACTGACCCACACATATAAAGCAGCTCGAGGTTATTCTGTCTGGGTTATTCATACAAACATTTATTATATAATAAAGAGGAGCATCAACACAAACATGTTACAGCAGAGGAGCGTCCCCACAGCACCGAGCTCTTCATCCTGCCGCACGAGCCGCCGCAGACCCTGCAGTCCGGGGATCAGTTCTGCTGCTGAGCGCTGTGGAGTCAGAGCAGCCCGACAGCACCGTCAGGACATCTACTCAGACATCTGAAGCTCATCACACTGAGTCTGCAGCTGAAACACACATCTGCAGGTGTGTGTGTGCGCATGTGTGTGTGTGTGTGTGTGCGCAGTGTGTGTGTGTGTGTGTGTGTGTGTGTGTTGAACTCCTTTAAGGCATCTGAAAGGGTTGTTTGACCCAGTGTGAGTGTCATGTCCAGAACACTCCTCAGTTCCTGCCGCGTGTGCGTGCCTGCATGTGTGTGTGTGCGTGCATGTGCGTGTGTGTGTGCGTGCATGTGCGTGTGTGTGTGTGCGCGTGTGTGTGTGTGTGCGTGTGTGTGACTCAGGTGATGACGGACAGCCGCAGTTTGGGGTAGATGGACTTGTGTATGGACGTGGCGTTGGCGGATGACAGTGTGTTCTGCAGGCCGCGGCGGTGTGTGTCCGGTGTGCAGCGGCAGCACAGCAGCTTCAGCACGGCGCTGCGCACGTCTCTGCTGCTCAGCGTGTAGATCACGGGGTTCAGCAGCGAGTTCAGCATGGCCACGCCCAGGAAGTAGTCTGCCTTGAAGAGGATTGGACAGGCTCTGGCGGGGCAGGAGACGTCCAGCAGGAGCAGAGCGAACAGCGGCGTCCAGCACAGGATGAAGGCGCCCAGCACCAGCGCCACCGTCCGCAGCAGCGCCATGTGTTTGCGGGACCGCTGCGTGTGTGTGTGCGCGTGCGTCCTGACCAACAGGAAGATGCGTGTGTACAGCAGCACGATGGCCAGCAGGACGCCGCTGAGCACCGACACGCAGAACAGCACGTAGCTCTTGGCGAAGAGCGGCAGGACGGTGGAGCACCAGCGCAGCTCCTGCAGGCAGTTCCAGCCCAGCACCGGCAGCGCCCCCAGCAGCAGCGCCAGGGCCCAGCTCAGCCCGATCAGCACCCGCATGCGGCGGCGGCGCCTGGAGCCCTGCTGCGGCCTGGAGCTCCGCATGGTGCAGCCGCGCTCCACTGCGATGGCCAGCAGACACAGCACCGACGCCGCCAGCGTCACCAGCACACCGGCCTCCCGCAGGAACCACAGCGCCGGCGTCAGGCGCAGGGTGTTCCGGCCCGAAAGCACCACGTTCAGCATGTAGGTCACGCCTGCCAGCAGGTCCGACAGCGCCAGGTTGCCCAGCAGGTAGAACATGGGCATGTGGAACCTCCTGTTCCTGCGGAGCGCCAGCAGCACCGTCAGGTTCTCAGCGATGATCAGCAGGCAGACGCACAGCAGCGCCACGGCCTCGGGCTGCAGGCCGTCCCGGTACCGGCCGCGCTCCAGCTTCCCGGTGTAGTTGTAGTGGCGCTGCAGAACCGCATTACTCTGGTAGGAGATGCAGAGTGGAGAACTGGAGCTGTTGGAGGAGCCGGACGCATCCATCTGCAGATCTCACACACACACACACACTCACACACACTGATGCTGCAGAACACTGCTCTGCCTGAGGGTGGCGCTGGAGAGCACTCGGCCCATTCCTGATGAACACCTGCAGAACATGAAGAGAACAGCAGCAGTCAGCACGTTACTCCTACTGTCATAAACATGGTGTGTCTCTCTGCTCTTTAATCTGTTGTGGGTTTCTGGAGATGAG
>NC_079440.1:677978-683522 GCF_903798145.1 Danio aesculapii
CACACACGTCACCACACACACATGCTGTAATTATGTCTGTGTGTGTGAGTGAATCAGCCTCGTAAACTGAAAATGTGAATGCAGCATATCATCACTGTCTGAACATTCTCACACACACACACACACACACACGCGCACGCACACACACGCACGCACGCACACACACACGCATGCACACGCACTCTGCTCCATACTGGTATAGTTCAGCCAGCAGATGTGTGTGTGTGTGTCAGTGTCTGATGATGCGCTGCTGTGTCTGTGAGGCTTAGGGTTCAGGTCAGGGCCACGGCTAGGCCACAGACACTCACCTGAGAGAAAAACAGTGGACAGACTATGGAATGTCCTCACTAGGATAGGAAAACAAACCTGTGTGTGTTTGTGTGTGTGTGCGTGTGTGTGTGTGCGTGTGTGTGTGTGTGTGCGTGTGTGTGTGTGTGTGTGTGTGTGTGTGTGTGTGTGTGTGTGTGTGTGTGTGCGTGCGTGTGTGTGTGTGTGTGTTATCAGATCAGTAAGCATTGGTAAGGTTCC
This sequence comes from Danio aesculapii, assembly GCF_903798145.1. Lineage (NCBI taxonomy): Eukaryota > Metazoa > Chordata > Actinopteri > Cypriniformes > Danionidae > Danio > Danio aesculapii. Next base: position 678,507 of record NC_079440.1, read on the forward strand.
GTTAAACGGCCACATGTGGTAAGAGGCTGATATCTGTATCACACACACACACACACGCACACACACACACTCACTTCTGTCAGTCACACACATGAAATATAGTGAAGGTTTCCTGTTAACACACACACTCATGCGCACATACACACACACATATATATGCATGCACACACACTCAAATGCGCATACACACACACACACATATATGCATGCACACACACTCAAATGCGCATACACACACACACACACACACCATTAATAAAGCTGCACCGTGGAGTATTAGTATTAGCTGGTGTTTTCCTGAGCAGAGCCTTCCCTCTGTACACACACACACACACACACACACACTGATGCTGCAGAGGTCGTGTGCTTATAGGTGTGTGAACAGTGTTTTTCTGCCACGCTCTGCTTAATGTCATCAGATGGAGACAGTGAGGGTATGTCATGAGCGTCACAGATACACAACCACAACACACACACACACACACACACACACACACCACAATAGCGCTGCTCTGTGGAGGGGAAATCACTCACCGTCTTTCATTTTGTTCCAGGAAGGAGCAGAAGTGTGTCGGGCTGAAATAGGTCGAGAGCTGATGCTGTCTCACACACACACACACACACATGCAAATTTGCACATAACAGCTGCACATATAACGTTGTATATAGTAATAAACATGTACATACACTTGTCTATCTGTATGATTGCACTCACTACTTACTTCTATATTTTTATATATATTTATGATCTGTTTATTGTCCTGTCTCTGTTATCCTGCTGCACTGTAGAAGCTCTGTCACCAAAACAAACTCCCATATGTGTGAACATACCTGGCAATAAAGCTCTTTCTGATTCTGATTCTGATTCACACACACACACACACACACACACACACACACACACACACGCACACACACACACACACACACACACACACACACAGATATTATTATTCTTACATAGACGTATATATATCTCTATATTGAGTGTTGGTTACTTTAGTAATGTAATAGACTGGAGATTACACATGACTCTATTGTGAATGTCCTCAGTTACTCTACTCCTCCATCACTTTATAAAAGTAAAGTAACTGATTACATCTGGTTAGGGTTAGTTAGGGTTAGTTAGGGTTAGTTAGGGTTAGGGTTAGTTAGGGTTGGTTAGGGTTAGTTAGGGTTAGTTAGGGTTAGTTAGGGTTAGGGTTAGTTAGGGTTGGTTAGGGTTAGTTAGGGTTAGTTAGGGTTAGTTAGGGTTAGGGTTAGTTAGGGTTGGTTAGGGTTAGTTAGGGTTAGTTAGGGTTAGTTAGGGTTAGTTAGGGTTACATCTTGATTACTTTAAGTTTCTAATGGACGTTTTCAACTAAATGGTTGTCTATAGTGTTTATATAGAGCAGGAGTGAGTCCAGTGCTGTTAGAATCTCTCTATCTGTCATCACTTTGATTAAATGATCTTCATTTCATTTACAGTAGCACCACCACATGAGCAGAGCTCTGTTTACTGCTGTCACAAAATCTCCCTGTGAGTCCGCTGTGCAGGCCAGTTTTCTGGCATCTGCAGTAAAACACAGATCTCAGCTGTTTCACAAGTTCCACTTTTAAACCGAAGCCACATAACTCCAGATCAATCACATCTGAGTGATCAATAAAGCTGCCAATGAAACATGAGGCAGAACGGTCCATTTCACTTACTTACTGTAAATGATCTGCTGTACCAGGGCGACGCGGTGGAGCAGTGTGTAGTGCTGTCGCCTCACAGCAAGAAGGTCTCTGGTTCGAGTCTCGGCTGGGTCAGTGTGTGTTTCTGTGAGGAGTTTGCATGTTCTCCCCGTGTTGGTGTGGGTTTCCTCCGGGTGCTCCGGTTTCCCCCACAGTCCAAACACATGCGCTATAGGGGAACTGATCAACTACACTGGCTGTAGTGTATGAGTGTGTGTGTGTGGATGTCTCCCACAGATGAGTTGCAGCTGGAAGGGCATCCACTGTGTTAAACATGTGCTGGAATAATTGTCGGTTCATTCCGCTGTGGAAACCCCGTATTAATAAAGGGACTAAGCTGAAAGAAAATGAATGAATGAATGAATGAATGAATGTAGGTTTTCAGATAGGGGGGGACACTATCACTGTTTTCTCCCTCTCAGGTTTTTTTCTTCCACCTGTGTTTTCCTCATCATCACGTCCCTTCCGGCTCTCCGTAGTAACTAGTTACTCCCCAACAATATATATATATATATACACTGTTTTACTGTGTTTAATAATTATACCTGTATGGTGTGTTTAATGTCATCTTTATAAATGCTTTGGCAATACATCTGTAACATCTGTCATGTTAATAAAGCTGACAGACAGACAGAGCGAGAGACAGACAGACACACAGACGGGGTGTGCGTGAACATATATGTGTTTATATCATAGAAACATACTCCAATAGTGTCTGACTGCAGATCTGCAAATGCAAGCTGAGACACACAGTCTCAAACATGCAGTCTCAGACACACTGCACCTAATAGAGTCAGTGATGTCACTGTGAGGGGTGGGGTTAGGGGCGGGGTCAGGTGTGTGCATTATAAGCATTGCGTGCGGCTCAGTTTGCATCTGTACTGTGAGGAGGCGGAGCTAGAGAGCTGTGAGGAACATTAATACACACTGTGAAAGAACACACACACACGTGCGGATGTAGACGATCGTCACTGCTGTTGTGTTTCGTTTCATTCTCCGGTTCTGTTTAGTTGGGGTTACAGTCAGGGGTCAAAGGTCAACAGTCATGTGAACTCCAGCCTGATGAACAGCAGCAGCCGAAACCAGCACTAACATCAGCACTGAGTGATATTCCTGAATGACACACACACACACACACACACACACACACAGGCCAGTCTGAACAGGTCTGGAATGTGTATGGGATTTCCCTGAAGTGTCTCAGTGTGTGTGTGTGTGTGTGTGTGTGTGTGTGCAGCTGTGAGCGCGTGGAGCTGCTGTCGGGTTTGCTGTTGTGTGTTATTGGTATTATTCATGCTCAGTATGTGTGTGTATGTGTGTGTGTGTCTCCCTCTGGTGGACGGGGTTGTCAGTGACACCAGTGCACTTCTACTGTCCATCCTCAGTCTGCTGCTAATACCTGATCACTGAGCTTCTGTGGATGAGGAGGAAGGAACCCGAGCCACTGATCCAGAAGCAGGATTTACTGTACTCCACATGTTCAGATACTGCAGTGATGCTGGATTAATGTAATGTCACCTGTAGATTCATTATTTACCCCTGAAACATCACGAACACTGTCATGAAACTGAGTACAACACACACACACACACACACACACACACACACACACACACACACACACACACACACACACACTGCCAACAGGAGAAACAGACTCAGGTTAAACAGCATTATAATGAAGTTCTTCAGCAGATTCAGTAGACAGACTGCTTTTACTCACTCATATATCAGCTGTAATATTGCAGTAAATCAGCCTGAGTCAGACATCCAGATCCTGATCCAGCATTCCCTCTGCACATCACTGCTGTGTTATCCACTGATAAACGGGTTTGTTTGTGTATTTCCTCATTTTAACAGTTAAATAACTTCAGGAAACTGTAGACTAGTGTAATCCCTGCACACAGTGTCTGATAACCAGAGAAGAAGAGAAAATAATCAATAAAATAAATCAGGCTGAATGAAGATCTCAGCATATTATAAAGTAATCAAACACATTTCTTATCATCAATAATCAAAGGAAATTAATGACCTGTTCTGTTTCACTGTGCTTTAATTGCACAACCATCAGGAACAAACACACAACACAATATAAATAAACTAGAATAACGATGGTAAAACACAGACGTACAGCGTTTCCACATCCAGTGATTGTAAGAGGTGTCAGGGGGATCAACAGCAGAGTTCTGATGACTGATGACTGATGCAGAGCTCTGATATTTGGCTTCACAGTAGAAATAAAGAAGTCAGACTCGATATAGACCTGTAATGAGGGAGAGGATTTAGCAAAACTCTCTGTGTGTGTGTGTGTGTGTGTGTATGTGTGTGTGTGCGTGCGTGTGTGTGTGTGTAAAACTTCACCAATAAAATAAAGAGATTAACAGTATATTCAGACTTTGTTGGATTTGTTTTCATAATAAAAATAAGATCTTTAATGTTAAATAAAAACTGATTTAAGATTTAATAAGATATATTTGGCTGATCCTCCAGATATTGTTTATCATGCTGCATTCAGAAAATAAAAAACTCTCTCTATCCGCACTGCAGAGGCCACAGATATCCTCCATGTCCATCTACTTTGGCAATAATGATTTCACTGGGTAAACTGTGTGTAGTGTAGTTTAGATGAATTTCTTAATGTTATTATTAATAGTATATTTGTAAGGAGTTAAGCAGACTCTTTTCCCATTAACATTATCTATAATAGAGTTCCAGAGTAATTTGCCTGTAGTGGTTTATCTCTGCATATTGTGAATATGTTTCACATAAGAACTTTTTTATTTGCATAACAAGAACAATATCATACAAAAACTGAGGAATATGATGTTTACATATTATTTACATCAGAGGAACAAATCAGTAGAATAAAATAAAAATACAATTACATGTAGAAATGACAACACACTAGTGTAAGAAAAGGGTTGCATACATTACAGCTTCTCTATTGTGTGTGTCCTTTAGGGTTTCTATATACTGATTAAGATCAATTTAAACAAATGAATATATGAGGCTCATCACTGGACCATTGCTGATTGTGTTCATGGCGCCTCTCATATATGATCATTAAACTAATCAACAAGTTAAACAATAATAAATTATTGTTGTAAATCAAAATATCTTTACAAGAAAACTGAATTTGTAACTTCATAAGTTTAAATATAAGATGTTCAACACCAAACCAACACATTTGGCTATATGTGCATTCCTCAATAATCGAGTCCTCCTCTAATAGACAGAGTGCGCGCAGATTCAGTCTCTTCACAGAGGAACTCCGCGACTGTGAGGTAACCGTGATGTCGT
>NC_079440.1:684022-699022 GCF_903798145.1 Danio aesculapii
CTCATTTGTTTATAATACTGTAGATGTTGTGTTACCGTAGCAACAATAGAATCACCACAACAGATTTTTGCTGTATTACCATAGCAACTCTAAAATCAACACAACAGAGTAATTTCTATAGATGTTGTTACCATAGCAACTGTAGAATCAGCGCAACAGAGTAATGTCTTTATATATTGTTACCATAGCAACTGCAGAATTACCACAACATATTTTGCTGTATTACCATAGCGAATATAATATCAGCATAACAGAGTAATTTCTATAGATGTTGTTACCATAGCAACTGTAGAACCACAAGATTTGCTACTGTATTACCATAGCAACTATAGAATCATCACAACAGATTTGCTGCTGTATTACCATAGCAACTATAGAATCACCACCACAGATTTGCTGCTGTATTACTATAGCAACTATAGAATCACCACCACAGATTTGCTGCTGTATTACTATAGCAACTATAGAATCACCACAACAGAGAGTAATTTCTATAGATGTTGTTACCATGGCGGTGATGCGGTGGAGCAGTGGGTAGTGCTCTTGCCTCACAGCAAGATGGTCGCTGGTTTGAGCCTCGGCTGGGTCAGTGTGTGTTTCTGTGTGGAGTTTGCATGTTCTCCCCGTGTTGGTGTGGGTTTCCTCCGGGTGCTGCGGTTTCCCCCACAGTCCAAACACATGTGGTATAGGGGAATTGATCAACTAAACTGGCTGTAGTATATGAGTGTGAATGAGAATGTATGGGTGTTTTCCAGTGATGGTTTGCAGCTGGATAAGTTGGCGGTTCATTCTGCTGTGGCGACCCCGGATTAATACAGGGAATAAGCCAAAAATAAAATGAATGAATGTTACCATAGCAACTGAAGAATCACCACAAAAGATTTGCTGCTGTATTACCATAGCAACTATAGAATCAGCACAATAGAGAGTAATTTATAGATGTTGCTACCATGGCAACCGTAGAATCACTATAACAGATTTGCCGCTGTATCACCATAGCAACTATAGAATCAGTTCAACAGAGTATTCTCTATAAATGTTGTGTTACCATGGCAACTGTAGAATCACCACAACAAAGTAACTCAAATACTTCACTATAGTATATTTCAAGAAACACTAGTATTTACTATAAGTTACTATAGTTTTTGAGAAGTGATGGGGAACTCATTGTGTCTTGATGAATTTCTGATAATTTTTGGTAAATAAACAGTCATCTTGTGTATATGCAGTCAGGGATGAGAAGAGAATTAGGAAAGCAGAATGAAGCAGCACAATGGGAGTAGATGTATGGAAGTCAGGTCATAAGGTCACTTGCGTTCTGTTTCATGATCATGCACACCTGCACACTCAGACATGCGCCCACGCTCAGCTGCAATGACTTCCAAAAATATGATGACCCTAAAACTACTTCAGCTGCCAGCTCAGTGTACACGATATATTGCTGAGCATTGTTTTTGCTAACACATTTGAAGTAGGAAGGAAAGACCTTAAATGGTCATGGGTAGGATCACTAAAAAAACAGTGATTCTATTGGTGGTAAAGAAACGACTCAGCTGGCTATGGGTGTGGAGCATCGGGGAGATTTGAAATCCCATTAGTGGAGAAGCTAAAGGAGGTGTGCTAATGTGTATATTTGGGTGGAGTGTTAAGACAAAGAAGTGTGTGCTAGCCTATCCTCATCAGACACTCGAGCGACCGCTCTCTGTTGTTACTGACGCTGTAACAATAAACTGCTTTGCCTAAAGACTTGGGAGATCTCAGACTTTATTATTTTTTAAAAACTTTATAGACTATATTTAGAAAATATTTTGCAGACCAGAATCTTTTTTCCACAACAGAAGACAGAAACACTGAAGTGTGTATCCAGTTTCAGATATTTAATCAAGCTATGTTCATTATAGGAAGGCACTAAAACTCCAATAACATAACAACACACAGAGACAGACAGACAGACAGACGACTGCAGAACTGCTCTCGGTGACCTCACATGAAGCAGACGTCACACAAGCAGAAAGAAGGACAGAAGCTCAGAGAACGTGAAGGGTTAAAAACTCAAGAGTAATAAGCAAACGTCACCGTGGATGAACACAGTCTCTTCCCTTTTATAGAGTCAGTCCAGCTCCATTCATTCACACAGTCAGAGATGTGCGTGTGTGCTCACTGCGGCCCTAGCTCTGCGCTCAGGGTCTGGCTGTCGTTGTGGTCTTTCCCCCAGAGCCGGAAGAACTGGGTGAAGTCCACGTATGGCGGCACGCGGCCCGTCTCGTCCGGCTGCGCTGCCTGGTTGCTCCTCTGCCGGAAGAGGCTGCCGTCCCCCGAGCTGGAGCTGGAGCTCTGCGTGTGTGTGTTGGTCGACTGCAGCGTCGTCGAGGGGCTCTGATTGCTGGGCGGAGCACAGACAGGGGGAGGGGCGGAGTCAGACACACAGGTGAGGACAGGGGCGGAGTCAGAGATACGTGTGGGGGCGGGGTCAGGGAGACAGGTGAGGATGGAGGAGGGGTTAGAGATATGAGTGATGATGGGGGTGGAGTCAGAGAGATGGGTCAGATTGGGGGTGGGGTCAGAAATAAGGGTGAGGATGCGGGGAGGGTCAGATATAAGGGTAGGATTAAAGAGACAGGATGGTATAGGGGCGGGGTCAGACAGGGAGGTGGGGGTGTGGTCAGGAAGCTCACTGATAGGCTGTAAGGTGTCTATAGTCAGGGGGATCAGAGGAGTCATTAGACTACAGTTAAGTAAGGGGCCGTAGAGACAGATCGATGAGTTGATTTATGACCCACAGCTTTATGTACAGTTACATACACATGCAGCTCTACAACACACCAGTAACGCATGCTGTACTTCACTAAAACTACACTTTCAATACCTGTGTGTGTTTGTGTACTACCTGGGGTGGATATGTGTATGTGTGAATGAGTCTGTAACGTGTGTGTGTGTGTGTGTGTGTGTGTGTGTGTGTTATTTGGCAGATGGGCATGTGTGTGAGTGTGTTACATGTGTTTGTGTCTTACCTGAGTGTTTGTTATGGAGTCAATCTAAGGTTATTTATACTTGCAAAATAAAAGAAAGTTTTGCAAACAAAAAATAAAGTCTAGAGCAAAAGATGAATAAATAAATAAATAATAAATAAATAAAATAAATAAATAAAAGCAAATCTCCAAAAATCTCAAAAAGAAAATTAAGTTGAGAAATACAAATTAAATTAGCAAACCAAAAAGAACTGCAAATAAAAATCAAGCAGCGAAAAAAAATAAAATATTTGCAATAAAAAAACTATATGTATTTGCACAACATTTTTATAGCGCTACCTTTACAAAACCCGTCCAGTTGATTGCAGTGCTCATTTTGATTTGCGGTGCTGTTTTCTCTTCGCGTTTTGCTTTGTAGCCCTGATTTGACAAGGGGGCGGAGTCAATGGAACTTCAGTGTTTACAGAAGGGCCAGACCTGCCTCCATTTAAGGGCGTACTCACACTATGCAATCCGAACCATGCCCAGACCCGTTTCCTGGATGGTTCGAGAAGTGTAAGTGCTCTGAATCGGGCTCAGGCACGGTTCACTTGGCCAGCCCTGTTCCGGTTGGATGAGGTGTGTCAGAGCGCGGTTCACTTGGTATGCTTTAGTGTGAGTGCAAAGCGCGCCTGAAACTGAAGACGAGACGTGACTTTACATGTTTCATATGTTTTTTTAATCATTCTTACTGATTAATGAACGCAAACTGTCGTAGATCAGTAAAGACGCAAACCCCTCACTGCACCACAGCTGCGCCTTCAGCAAACCTCCTAACTCCTGCAGCACCAGGACTTTGTGGTTGTTTATGAGCGTCAAAAGTGGCGGATCTGTTCAGTGAAATATTTGACTGCGTGTCACCGCATCTCAAACCACTAAAACAATATAACGATATAAAGAAATGTCCAGTGTGCTGAGCGAGAGCGCTTCTGAACAGCGCATCATCGATGATGTAAGCGTGCTCAGGCCCGAATGCCATGTGAGTGAGGGCCATCGGGGGAGACGAGAGGGGGGATAAGCGTGCTTCGGCCCGCTTCAAGGCAACTGTACATAGTGTGAGTACGCCCTAAGCGTCGTCATCACCTGGAGATTTGCATGTTTTGCAAATACATAGAGTTTTTTTTTAAATTGCAAATATTTGAGTTTGCACTGATTTTTATTAGAATTTTTTTTTTTATTATTATTATTATTTTTATTTCTCAAAACTTCATTTTCGCTTAGAGATTTTTGAAGATTTGCCTTTGTTCATTTATTTTTTGCTCAATACTTTATTTTTTGTTTGCAAAACTTTCTTTTACTTTGCAACTATATATGGCCCTAGATTGACTCCATAGTGTGTTACCTGATTACTTGGCAGTGTGTGTGTTTGTGTGAGTGTGTGTGTGTTACCCAGCAGTGGGCGTGTCTCCCTCCAGTGTGGAGGAGGTGCTGGAGCCATTGGTCAGCGTTCCCTGAGCCGGCATCACCAGAGACAGAGTCACGCTGGTTTTACTGGTGCTCTGATGGTTTGAGTATGGCACAGACACTGGGTAGATCCGGCCTCCTGAAACACACACACACACACATTATTGAATATATATATATACACAGGTCAAACCATTGTTGTCCAATGACTTGCCTAAGTAACCTTACGTGCCTAGTAAACCTAATTAAGCCTTTACATTGCACTTATATATATATAATATATTATATATTGCTAGTGAAATATGGCAAAGACAAAAGGCATCAGTTTTTCTTTGTCGTTTTATATCATTTTGCTGCATGTACTGAATAGAAATCATCTGAAAATTAGGATGGTGTGTGTGTGTACCTTGTGTGGGTGTGAGCGATCCGTCAGCGAGGGTGTAGTTGATGACTCTGATCAGCAGGGTCATGTCTTCATGGTGAGCGCAGTGTTGCGCCCTCTGTCTGCCGCTCACGAACACATCATGATGCAGACGCTTCACCCGCTCCACCACCGCCTGCGCCGCCGCCTCCAGACTGCCCTGCTGCGCCAGCTCCGCCGCCACCATCGCCACCACCTCCTATTATAGAGAAACAGCGCAGTTAGGCCACTCCCACAAGAGGAATTCACACACCTACTCAGGAATCAATACAGACAGAGCACATTTAGGCCACACCAACTAGTGAATCAATAGAAACTGTGCATTTAGGACACGCCCACTCAGCGAATCAATAGAGACAGAAAGCATTTTGGCCACACCCACTCAGAAATCATTAGTGACGGAGAGCATTTAGGCCAAGCCCACTCGAAACTCATTAGCGACAGAGAGCATTTAGGACATGCCCACTCCGAGAACAAATAGAGACAGTAAGCATTTAGGCCACACCCACTCAGAAATCATTAGCGACAGAGAGCATTTAGGCCACGCCCACTCAGAAATCATTAGTGACGGAGAGCATTTAGGCCAAGCCCACTTGAAACTCATTAGCGACAAAGAGCATTTAGGACATGCCCACTCAGAGAACAAATAGAGACAGTAAGCATTTAGGCCACACCCACTCAGAAATCATTATAGCGACAGAGAAAATTTAGGCCACGCCCACTTGGGAATCATTAGCAACAGAGATCATTTAGGCCACGCCCACTTAAACATCATTAGTGACAGAGAGCATTAAGGCCATGTCCAGTCAGGGAATCAATAAAGACAAAAAGCATTTAGGCCACACCCACTCTGGAATAATTAGTAACATACAACATTTAGGCCGCGCCCAATCAGGGAATCAATAATGACAAAAAGCATTTAGGTCACACCCACTTGAGAAAGAAATAGAAACTGTGCATTTAGGCCACACCCACTCAGAGAATCAATAGATACAGAACACATTCAGGCTACACCCATCTGGGAAGAAATAGAAACAGAGCCTTTAGGCCACACCCATTCCTGGGATTAACAAAGACAGAGATAATTTAAGCCACACCCACTTGGGGAATTAATAGATACAGAGATATTTTAGGTCACGCCCAATTGGAATAGAAACAGAGACCACACCCACTAAGGGAAATATAAATGTTTGCTAACCTATCTAGCTTTGTTTGTTCATGTTAATAATAAACAAATAACGTATTCTTTTTACAAAATGGCTCTAGTTGGTCGTTACGTTTGATGATTTGGGTCAGGTGACTCATATTTTACACTTCTGAATGTCTGTTAAGGGCGCATGTATTGTGTATTGATCCGCTGATAGCACTTAAAATGGCTGATGCCCTAATCAGTGCACTGACTAGTGAACAACGATGTTGATTGAGACACATCCTCTGTGTTTGTGCAGCATCTTGAGCTGACTGATTGGTTATTGATCTACCTGGTTGAGCTGCTCCGGTCCGTGTGCCGCCTCCAGGGCTTTGATCAGGCCCTCTGACATCAGCAACAAGAAGCCCGTCACGCCCGCCAGTGATTGGCCGCCGTGGATTTCAGGCTCTGCGATGATTGGCTTATGCTTTGCTGCACTGTGAACAGTATTTGAGCACATGTTTGTTATTAACCCCTCCTCCTCTCCGCCCATGTGCTGCTCACTCTGTTGTTTATGCAAATGAAGGAGAGATGGGCACTAGTGGGCGGGGCTTTCGCCCTTTGATGACACACACAAAGGGGAAAACACACACAAAACCAGGCTTATAGAAGTTATTTTTGCATATTAAAGTGTGTGTGTGTGTGTGTGTGTGTGTGATTACTGACATGAACACACACCTGAGCACGTCGATGTCTGTGTAGTTGAACTTGACTTTATAATCTCCGATGCGGCGAGTGCTGCTCTGACCTGAGATCACTGCCGTCTGTCTCAAGCGCACCGGATCCAGACCTGCGCAGAACACACACACACACACACATTTACACACAAACATCACTGAGACTACACACACACACACCCGTTATAGTCATATTTCTACCCAGGCTGTTACTGCTGACCAATGAATGCATGAATGGTGTTGAATCTGTGTGTGTGTGTGTGTGTTGTGCAGTGTGTGTTCACCCAGTTGTGCGAGTCTGGTCAGCTCGTCTTCATTATCAGTGGTGTGTGCTCGGCTGATCTGGATCACCTGATTCTGACCATCACTGGTGGTTTTACACAGAAGCGCTCGATTAGTGCCTGAAAACACAGAGAACACTACACATTCAGCAGACGCTTACACACATCCACAACTGCAGAGTGTGTGTGTGTGTGAAACTGATTGTATTTGTTTGTGTGTGTTTAGCAGACACTATCCATGAAGAACTGCAGTGTGTTTTTGTTGAAAACTGTGTGTATTTGTGTGCAAGTGTGTGTATGTTAGAGTGTGTGTGTGTGTGTATGAAGAGTGTGTGTGTTTGTGTGTGTGAATGATAGAATGTGTGTATGTGTAAGAGTGTGTGTGTGTGTGTTTGTGTGTATTTTGTGTTTGTGTGTGTGTGTGTAAAACTGTGTATTTTTGTGTGTGTAAATGTTACAGTGTGTGTATATGTATGTTAGAATGTGTGTGTGTGTGTGTCTAAGTGTGTGTGTGTTAGAGTGTGTGTGTATATGTATGTTAGAATGTGTGTGTGTGTGTGTATATGTGTGTTTGTGCGTATATTTTGTGTGTGTGTAAAACTGTGTATTTTTTGTGTGTGTAAAACTGTGTGTGTGTGTGTGTGTGTGTGTGTGTGTTTCTAAGTGTGTGTGTATGTTAGAGTGTGTGTGTATATGTATGTTAGAATGTGTGTGTGTGTGTGTGTGTGTGTGCGTGTAAAACTGTGTGTTTTTGTGTGTGTGTTTAGGGTGTTTGTGTGTCTAAGTGTGTGTGTGTGTTTATGTATGTTAGAGTGTGTGTGTCTGTGTGTTTGTGTGTATTTTGTGTGTGCGTTTGTGTGTGTGTGTGTTTGTGTGTCTAAGTGTGTGTGTATTTTAGAGTGTGTGTATATGTATGTTAGAGTGTGTGTGTGCTTAGGGTGTGTAGAACTGTGTGTGTGTTTGTTTGTGTGTCTAAGTGTGTGTGTATATGTATGATATGTATTAAAATGTGTGTGTGTGTGTGTGTGTGTGTGTGTGTGTGTGTGTGTACATACCTACGTTAGCGATGTAGAGTTTGTTATCGAGGATGAGGGCCACTATCGCTGTTGCTCCTCCTGAAACCTCCTGCTCTAAAGTCTTCAGACGCTCTGCTATCTTCTGGGTCTGCGCAGACAGATAAGCACCCTACACACACAGAGAGAGAGAGAGAGAGAAACATACAGAGACACACTCTTCAGCAGAGGTGGCAGCAGAGACTGTTTTATTGTGTGTGTGTGTGTGTGTGAGTGTGTGTTTGTAACTGTGTTTGTGTGTGTGTGTGTGTGTTTGTTTGTAAATGTTTGTGTTTGTGAGTGAGTGTGTGTGGTTGTAACTGTGTGTGTGTGTGTGTGTGTGTGTGTGTGTGTGTAAATGTGTGTGTTTGTGAGTGAGTGTGTGTGGTTGTAAATGGGTTTGTTTGTGTGTTTGTAAATGTGTGTGTGATTGTGTGTGTTTATTTGTAGTTGTGTGTGTTTTTAACTGTGTTTGTGAGTGTTTATTTGTAATTGTGTGTGTGTGTCTCAGTATGTCTGTTGAAGTGTGTGTGTTGACCTCAGGCATTTGTGTCTGCAGATTGGCCTTCTCCGCCAGAGCATCATCAATGGTCTCGAAGTAACTCTTCTCCACAACATCAAAGGCCTGACAAACACACACACACACACACACACACACACACACACACACACACACACACTATTATCGTTGCTCTGCTCACATCATTTGTCCGTGCTGCAGAAGATCTAAGTAACAGAATGTGGGCTGTGTGTGTTCTCCTTCACCTGTGTGAGTATCCTGCGCACGTCTGCGTCCGTGTCCCCGCTGCTCAGCTGACCCAGCAGCAGCTCCGCCGTCAAACACTGACACACGAAACTGGCCACACGGCTGCCCTCGAACCCGTTAAACACACCGTACAGGAAGCAGGACTCTGTGCTGGGGGCCAACAGGAAGTGACATCAGCACTGGAGGAGGCGGGGTCAGCAAAGGTGTGTGTGTGTGTGTGTGTGTGTGTGTGCCTCTACCTAAAGCGGAAGTGTCCGTCTTCGTTCGGGTGACTCTGGGTCCCTTTGCCGTCAGGGCCGTACACACAGTTAGGAGACGAACCCACACCACACAGCTGACAGAGAGGAAGATCATCCGTCCAGCTCTGATTCTACACACACACACACACACACACACATATATGAAAACATAAACAAACACACACAAAAATAAACAAACACACATACAGACAGACACACAAACAAAAACACATAAACACACACGCATACACACACTCACAAGAAAACATAAACATAAACACACACACACACACACACACACACACCTAAACCCACACACACCACACCCCCCACACACACACACACACACAAACTCACAAGAAAACATAACACACACACACACAAACACACACACATGCGCACACAAACTTATTCAAGCACACGTGCATGCACACTCACACATGGAAACATAAACACACACACATACACGCATACATTTGCACACAAAAAAAACACACATAAACAAACACACAAATAAACACACACATACAGACAGGCATGCACACACAAAAACTCCCACACATATATGCACACATAAATACACACACACACACAACCATAAACACACACATAAAACACATACACCAACAAGCACACAAACAGCCGCATATGCACACACACATATGCACACATAAACACAGACAAACACACACACACACGCACAAACATGCACATAAACACACAAACAAACAAACAAACACACAGACACAAAAAATAAGCAAACACACAAATAAAAACACAAATATAAACACACACACACACACACACACATACACATAAGCACACACATGCATGCACACACACAGGAATGAACACTCACATATGCACACATAAACACAGACAAACATAAACAAACACACACATTTGCACACAAACAAACATGCACATAAAACACAAACACAAATATGCACACAAAAACAAATATAAACACTCACACATACACACATATGCACATGTAAACAAACACACACATACAAAAACACAAACATACACTAATAAACAACTCACAGACACACACACAACACAAATCTCTTGATGATCTAGTCAGCACATAAACAGCTCTTGCTATGGCTTTGTTGAACTTGAAATACTAAAATAATTCAAATTAAATTGAATAAAATCTGTAATCGCACAACTTTACGATTAAACTTGAATATGAAACAGAGAAATATGAAAATATTGTTGTGATTTATTTATTATTATTATTTATTTATTCATTAAAATAAGACAAAATCAGTCCAATTCAAAGCAAAACAAGCTAAGAGTCGGACATTTGTATTTTAGTCATTGTTATTCTCTATTAATATAATGTTTGTTAAAGATGTGACAGGTCCAATCACTTTCAAACTCAACTTTTAGAGAAGATTTTCTACAAATGACGAGGAAACAGTCATTATTGCAGCAGATATCCAGTCACATAAGACTAGTTAATAACAGTGCTCAGTTGTTGTTAGTTAATGTATACTCCTGTATTATGTCAGAGCATTAGTTCTCACAGTAAACTCGCCTGAGCACTGTAGCGATGCTGCATTAATGCTGTAAACACTGTGGTAAACACAGTAAATACGGGCTCGGGCAGCTTAACACAGAAAAATCTCTCTCAAACCGGACATCCACTTACTCATTAAAGGTGTGGGTTAAAATATACAGCCACTCATAAACTATACAAGTAAATAATGCAAGTAGATACTCAGGAAAAAATGACTTTCTTACGCTTTGCATCAGACTCCTGCGCTGCGCCGCCATGTTGAGCGGAAGAGAGTGTCATTCAGAACTATAGCTCATCTGCACGCATGCGCGAGCCCGCTTTGGACAGGCACATGAGTTGGAGATCAGTGCTAGTCTTCACGGACGTCAGTCTTCTGCGTCTGTTCTCACTTTTAATCAACGTTAACGTATAATAAACAGATTTAGACAAATAAAATACTGTTGCATAACAATTCACTTTGATTTAAAAGACATATGCCGTCAACATAAAACCTTTATTTGTACATTTACATACAGCATATTGACACACTTATATATAATCAGTTTTTGACCCAATTCTGTCAATCAGTAGAGTAAAAACAGCAGTGATGTGTATGAATCGTGAACTGTATAAAAATATGAACGGTCTCCAGTATAAAAATACGATATTTTGACTTTTTGTTTTCCTGCAATATATTGCGATATACTTTCGCCGAATGGCTTGAATAGCTCTGGTACAGCAATACAATATTGAAATATAAATATATAGAAATATAATCTGTACCTTTAAAGAGCACCTATTATGCAAACATTACATTAATAAGGGGTTTAAACCCAGTTGTGTGTCAGCAGTGTGTGAATATCTCCAATCTCTGATGGTCAACATGTATTAATTGTGTTTGATGAATGAAACACTTTGATTGACATTCTCCCTTTGTACGTGTCATCCGAGGGGGAAAGCCCCGCCCACTAGTGCACATCTCTCCATCTCATTAGCATAAACAGCAGCCCTGAGTGAGAAGCAGCCGCCTGTCCATTAGCCATTAGAGTGTTTGAGCTGCTGAAGATAATGTCAGCATAGACTAAGAGGATTATAGATGTGGAGTTTTAGATGAACAGTGACAGGAGCGACATAGACTGACAGAAACATGAAGCACAAAGGTCTCCTTTAAGTACTTGAGCACTTTAAAGCTCTTTTTTCATTGGCTTTTATTGTTTTATTATTCATGAGCTGGAAACAAAATCCCTCTGAACGTGATTTAATTACATTTTTGCTCTATTATCATTATAAACGATCTGGACTACATTTAATCTTATATAATTAGACTGATCATTAAAACATAATTAATGTTACAGGCTTCAATCCTTTGCCTTTCATTATAACAGAAGCGACACATGACGACATCTCTCTTTCCTTCAACATTCAGTTTGATTTGGAAATATGCTAAAATATGCTAAGAAATTGAGCTGAATGTTCTGTGGCATAAACACACACACACACACACACACACTTACACACACACACACATCTGCCGCAGATTAATAATGCTGGTAAATGTTAGTTCAGCTTCTCAGATCTGATTAATGTGTGTTTAATGAGCTTCTGCATGCTCACACACAATGCGAGAGAACGTGTGAGTGTGTTTGTGTTTGTGTGCGTGTATGCTGCTGCGTGCAGAGTTCCTCGTACTCCTCCTGGAAACACACACTCCTCAGCCTCAGCAGAGAGACATGTGTCAGGACGGCCTGAAAACACACATCACATATGGTAAAATAACATTATAAATATAGACATACATATTTCAGAAAATGACTATTTATATTAAGAAATTAAATATTTATGTCTAATACAAATGATATGTAAATATTTAGGTATTTAGGTTTATATATATATATATATATATCTATACACACACACAATATTTATGCATAGTGAGTACACTAACATTATATAAATACAAACCAAAGCTCCGCCCTCTTCTGAAAAGAGCACAATCTCATTTGCATTTAAAGTGACAGTCACCAAAACACTACAGTTAGGATCAAAGCCTGAAAGGGTCAGTTTCAGAGAGCTGGAGAACATTATCTGTGTGTTATTCTCAGCTCAAACTCAAACACACACACTCGAGAGACAGCAGAGATGCATTTTACATCTTATAAATGGGCAGACTAGGCCTCCTTTAAGTCAGAATTTGCCATGTATGAATAATTTCAGGCTTGACTGTATATATTATATATACCCAGCTAAAGATGGAGAAGAAGCAGAAGGCGATGGTGGTGCGAGCGGCGTCTTCACCCGAACGCAGTGGGTTGTCCTCTGCCTTCGACACCTGCCACTGATTGGCCAAAAAACAGAAGCCCACGAACCATATGAATGACCAGAACGCTGTGGGAAAACACACACACACATATATATATTTCAGAAAACACACACACATATATATTTCAGAAAACACACACACACATAAACACATATACTTCAGACTAAGGTATGCTCCATGGTAAACTGCAGGCCTGTTTGTGTCCACACACACACACACACACACACACACACACACACACACACACACACACACATTATATATATATATATATATATACACAAACATATACTTGAAATCTAAAAAAACCCAGCTCTGACGTGT
Organism: Danio aesculapii; assembly: GCF_903798145.1. Classification (NCBI taxonomy): domain Eukaryota; kingdom Metazoa; phylum Chordata; class Actinopteri; order Cypriniformes; family Danionidae; genus Danio; species Danio aesculapii. Next base: position 697,211 of record NC_079440.1, read on the forward strand.
GCGGCACTTTAAAAGACGTGAACATAACGGTCAAATACATCCATGTCAAGCGCGTTTACATTGAAAACCAATATAAACGTAGCATGTTGGAGAGGGAAAACGCTCTCTGTGTAACCAGTGTCAGTGTTTTCTGTACCTGACGTCCCCACATCAGCCAGCACGACTTTCTTGCGGTGTTTGATGCTGCTGATCTGTGGGAAATACACATCTATGGCCAGAAACAGCAGGCAGCAGATGAAGGCCAGCGAGCTCATGCCCAGCGCATAATTACAGGCGTTCTGGTTGCGGTTGAAGATGCAGAACTTCTGGACCTCGTCAGGCCTGTTGATGAAGCCTTCATTAGCGATACATCCCAAAATCACCAGAGAAAACAGCTAAGGACAAACACAAATCATCATTAGTCACTTTGTGTACTTCTGTTCTGACCAAGGTTATTTTAGTAAATGTAAACTTAACACCTAAAACTAAGACTTAAAACTAAAGACTGAGACTAAGACTTAAGACTAAAGACTTAAAACTAAAGACTAAAACTTAAAACTAAGACTTAAAACTAAAGACTAAAACTCAAGACTTAAAACTAAAGACTAAGACTTAAAACTAAAGACTAAAACTTAAAACTAAGACTTAAAACTAAAGACTAAAACTTAAAACTAAGACTTAAAACTAAAGACTAAAACTCAAGACTTAAGACTTAGACTAAGACTTAAAACTAAAGACTAAAACTCGAGACTTAAAACTAAAGACTAAGACTAAGACTTAAAACTAAAGACTGAGACTAAGACTTAAAACTAAAGGCTAAGACTCAAAGATAAGACTTAAAACTAAAGACTAAGACTCAAAACTAAGACTTAAAACTAAAGACTGAGACTAAGACTTAAAACTAAAGGCTGACTCAAAACTAAGACTTAAAACTAAAGACTAAGACTTAAGACTTAAAACTAAGACTTAAAACTAAAGACTAAGACTTACAACATAAAACAAACCAAACGGCAGGCGTAAAAGCGTCGTTTTTAAGGAAACGCCTCATGTTCATTTTTTTGTTTTGACATGCTGCATCAAAACCTTCTCCACCAATCAGATTGCCACTTTTGTTCATGTGTACGGAGCTGCTGAAGTTACAGTAAACCGCACTTGGAGGCACTCAAGCGCAAAACTGTCAATGCGAGCGCACATTGGAGAAGATGCCCAGAGGCGATATGAACATAGAGCTGCTTACTGCACTGCTGAACAATAATCAGTTCTTTATCGCTACAGCTGGAGCTGCTGCCTGAACCATCCATGCATGTTTGAATCGCCGGTAACTTTAACAACAAGAATGTTAACTTTCTCTCTTCTTCTTCTGTGTTACAAGCGGATGGCCGAAGCGTAAAGTTGTGTAGCGCCATCTAACGTCAAGGAGTGATTTTGCATACTCTTCAGCTCGACGCCAGAGGAAAAACGCTTGGGTTTGAATCCTGGAAAAACGTCTCGTAAAACACTGACGATAAACGCAAACGAAAAGCGTCCCGGTGTGTACGAGCCTTAAGACTAAAGGTTTAAAAACAAAGGCTTAAGACTTAGACTTACAACTAAAGACTAAGACTATTGGTTAAAATATTTCTGTGGCGGTAACAAAATGGAAATAAAGGACTGAAATAATAAATGAAACACTTCAAGTCAACGAAACTAACTTTAGTCGCTTAAAAAAAATGACGGAAATAAAATAATTGTTTTGTAATATATGTAAATGTACTTGTGTGTGTGTGTGATACCAATTGATACCAAAATATAGCTTCTTTTTTAGTGCATAAAGTTAAAGGTTCATGATGATGT
>NC_079440.1:704022-706522 GCF_903798145.1 Danio aesculapii
TGTGTATGAATGTGTTTTTGTGTGTTTGTATACGTGTTTCTGCATGTGTGTGTGTGTGTGTGTGTGTGTGTGAATTTTTTGTGTATGCATGTGTTTGTGTGTGTGTGTATGCGTATGCGTGTGTGTGTGTGTGTGAGTTTTTTCTGTATGCATGTGTGTATGCATGTGTATGCGTGTTTGTATGTACGTATGTGTGTGTATGCATGTATGCGTGTGTGTATGCGTGTGTATGCATGTGTATCCGTGTGTGTTTGTGTGTATGCATGTGTGTATATGCGTGTTTGTGTGTGTATGCATGTGTGTATGCATGCATGCGGGTGTGTATGCATGTTTATCCATGTGTGTGTTTGTGTGCATGCGTGTGTGTGAGTTTTTTGTGTATGCATGTGTTTGTGTATTTGTATGCGTGTTTGTGTGTATGTATGTTTGTATGTACGTATGTGTGTATGCATGTATGCGTGTGTGTGTGCATGTTTGTATGTATGTGTGTATGCGTGTTTGTGTGTATGCATGCATGCGTGTGTATCTGTGTGTGTGTTTGTGTGTATGTGTGTGTTTGTGTGTGTGTCCGCAGAAGGAGATTGGCCACTATGAAGCTCCGTTCCTCAGTCTGGCTGCAGCGTTTCACTCCCTCTATCAGGAGCAGAAGAACAGCATACTGAGCCTCATCTGACAGCAGCGGCATCTTCATCCTCATCTTCATCATCATCATCATCCTCATCATCATCTGTGTACATATAAGCATGTTTATTCTCAATGAAATAAAGCTTTCTATAAATCTGATAAATGCTTTCAGTGTGATGATTACACACACACACACACACATACACACACACACACACACACACACACACACACACTTTACATCTTCACACTCCTTCATTCTGTCTGATTCAGGAGCATTTGTGCCAAAAAGTCTCCGTGAGTGTGTGTGTGTGTTCAATTTTAAGTCCCCACTGGGGTAAATAAGCATGTAAACACACACACACACAGTTCCTCTGACGGCCAGCAGAGGGAGCGCTGGTTTAATCTTCACACTGCACATAAACATCTCCATCCTGACGCTGATCTGTGGGCAGAGTCTGACATAGACATGGTTCAAGTCCAGTTAAATTGAGTGTAATCTGGAGACTAAATGAAATACAGGACCACCAATAAATAGAAATAAATCCCCCCACTCGTGTTATCCATGATGACTTTATTGACTTCTGATTGGCTCTTTTGTTTCTCGTCTTCTTGAATCAAGAAGTCTGTATGTGTGGTTTATTAACAGATGTATGTATCTTCATATGTTTATATATATACTCATGTATCAGTAATACGTTAATAATGACATAGAAATCGCGGCCGTTTTTTTGTTTTTTGCTGGACGGTTAGTCCTCTTCCCTGCCGTCACGTTCACAGTATCAATGTGCGATGAAATGAAATGATCAGAAATAAAAAGAACTTCGAGAGCTCTCAGCGTCCACCTCATCGGCTCCGAATTGTTTGTCTTTTTACGGAAGATAAGAAAATCATGCATTTCTTTCTTTTTTTTGGATTCGACATGTAAACTGGTCATCATCAGTATTTATTGTAAGTCCTCCACACCTGCAGGGGGCGCTCATACAGGTGTGGTGCGGCGGTCTTTTGAGTCTTTCGGGATGCAGTTGTGCACCTGTAGGAACTCTGGCTCTCTGTCGGAGTTGTACATCGGTGGTGTGCCGTGCGGAGTTTTCAACGTATCTCCACCGCCGCGACTCAACGTATACATGGAAATATCGGTCGACGGTAACGCGGCAAATCCTTTCAGGCCGACAGGTGAGGCTTCCCGCGAGTGTGATGGATCCGTGGAGCGGCTGGAGGATCGCGAACTGCGCCGGTAACGATATCGATAGCTGGGGATTCGAGTAATGGCCGCTCCCTGTAGATAATCCGCTCCCCGCACTCGCGCCAGCGCCACACGTAACTCCCGGTGGCGGTCGATAAACATGTGCACGGCCAGAACGCCCACCATCTCCGCCATGATGAAGGACAGAGCGCCGAAGTAAAAGCTCCAGCCGTAAGAGTAGCTGTTCTTCTTGGAGTCGCTCTTGGACGGGTCGCCGGCGTTGGCTGATATGTAGACGATTATCCCGATGATGTTGCTCAGACCTGCGGATACACACACACACACACACACACACACACAAAGTAAAGCTCACATGAAGTAATTTTTTTTTACATGTTAGTATCAAAAACAAACGTCCAGAACTTGCAGATCGTCACTTCTGCATAATCTATCACCGCCCTAAATGACTGATATGACTGATATCTCCGCCCTAAATGACTGATAGCTCCGCCCTAAATGACTGATATGACTGATATCTCTGCCCTAAATGACTGATAGCTCCGCCCTAAATGACTAATAGCTCCTCCCTAAATGACTGATAGCTCCTCCCTAAATGACTGATAGCTCCGCCCTTAATGACTGATAGCTCCTTCCTAAATGACTGATAGCTCCGCCCTAAATGACTAATAA
>NC_079440.1:709022-738779 GCF_903798145.1 Danio aesculapii
GAGAGGAGGAGAGAGAGAGAGAGAGAGAGAGAGAGAGAGAGAGAGAGAGAGAGAGACAGAGAGAGACATTAGTTAAAGCTGTTGTTCAGTGGTAAATTAATTCTCTCCTTCATTTTCATTTCTTTATTAGCATGACTTATCAAGACTTGCCAAAGCATTACATAAACAATGAATAATATCATAAAGTCATAATATAACGAGTATACAAACAAACAAACAAACAAACAAACAAACAAACAAACAAACAAACAAACAAACAAACAAACCCAATTAGAGCACACATACACAAAAAAGAAAAAAAAGACTAATATGATTATTAAAAAGATGATCAAAGAAAAAAAATTACTAGTAGTAACATTATTAAAATATATTCTTCCAAGATACAGGTCCAAGAAAAATTTAATTTAATTAAATTAAACAAAATAACAATAAAATAAAATGCAAAATAAATCAAATAAAGTAAAAAAATTATAATAAATTAAATAAATTGAATAAAATTAAACTTTACAAATAATAAAATACAAAATAAATAAGTAAAATAAAATATATTAAATAAAATTTAAATTAAATAACATTAACAAATAATAAAATAAAATGCAAAATAAATAAAATTAAATTAAACAAAAAAATTAATTAAATAAAATACATTTTAATAACTTAATAAAATTAACTAAATATTAATAAAATAAAATAAACGCAGTGCCGCAGTAGGTAGCGCTGTCGCCTCACAGCATGAAGGTCGCTGGTTTGAGCCTTGGCTGGGTCAGTTGGTGTTTCTGTGTGGAGTTTGCATGTTCTCCCTGCGTTCACGTGGGTTTCCTCCGGGTGCTCCGGTTTCCCCCACAGTCCAAACACATGCGGTACAGGTGAATTGGGTAGGCTAAATTGTCTGTAGTGTATGAGTGTGTGGATGAGTGTGTGTGGAAGTTTTTCAGAGATGGGTTGCGGCTGGAAGGGCCGGTTAAGTAGGCGGTTCATTCCGCTGTGGCGACCCCGGATTAATAAAGGGACTAAGCCAAAAAGAAAATGAATGATAAAATATAAAATTAAATAAAAATGAAAAAACTATTTACATAATAATAATAATAATAATAATAATAATAATAATAATAATAATAATAATAATAATAATAATAATAAATAAAATGCTAAATAAATCTAATTAAATAAAAAAAGTTAAATAAAAAAATAAAATAACAAAATAAAACATAAAATTTTAAACATAAAATATAGTAAATAAAAATAAGTAAAAAAAAAATAAATAAACAAAATAATAAGAAAATAAAATGCAAAATAAATTAAAATAAATATTAAAATGCTAAATAAATAATATAAAATAAAGTAAATAAAAAATACATTTACAAAATCACAATAAAATAAAATGCAAAATAAATGAAGAAAATAAATAAAGATATAATAAAAATACAAAATAAAGTAAATAAAAAAATATATATAATAAAATATTTAATAAAATAAAACAAAATAATACACAGCTGTACATTTAGATGGTTTCAAGTAATGATTCGGACTAGTTTTTGCTACATAGTAGTAGTGATAAAAAAGCAACAGTAATAAAAATAGAGTAATGATCAATAATAATAAACAGTTTATATAACAAACAACATTTTATGATTCATTTCTAACCGTCTAAAAATCAGCCTCTCTCTCGTCTCTCATACAAATAAGAGAGAAATAAATGACAGAAAACAGGTCTAATATTAATGAAAATAAACACAATCATTTCTTCATGTGTGCACATTTCACCCTCTCCGTCCATATGAGTTTATAACATCATCATGTTTCCTGAAAGAATGAAACTATCCATAATCCTGAGATCAAAGAAGACACTGTTACCATGGAAACATAAATGATGGAGGACGGCTCCATGGTGACCTGGTAAAGTATTCTGAATGACATCACCGAGTCTCGTCTGCGCTTATTAGGAAATTAATGGATTTATTCATCAGGGATGTAGAATTAAACTGATGAAAGACTCCAAAGACACTTATAATGAGACACAAGATCAATTCAAGTCTGCTCTTTCAGCTTTTTATTAATCTGTGGAGCGTGAAACACACAAACCTTCTATTATTTATCAAACACTTTAATGAATTATAGCACAAATTAAATTTAATAGTAACACAAATGCTGCATTGTGTACTTAAGAACATTTTATATTGAAAATATGAACATATAGACTCCACTATAGCGGTTTCTGACCGTCTCTGCCTCCTGAATCATACATTCAGCTTCAATTATCATCAAATAATTCAGTCTAATCATCATTAGTTCATTATTACGCCATGTGGAGTCTGCTGTGAGGTTAGCATCTGGAGCTAAAGCACGACATGATGGAGAATGTCGACTCTGTTACTGTCATAATAATAATGAATATGTCTTGATCATTATATCAGAGTGTTTCTGAAAGATCATGTTCTAATAAGACATTATGATCAATCTCCAGCCTCAGATCATGGATGCTGCTGCTGCTGATGTTGGTTTGTGACCTCTGACCCCTGACCCAGTCACATGACCTGTCTTGCCCTGTAGGATGAGTGCGCTGCTCTGAACAGACTCTCGCTCTGCTTTCTGCTGCTGTACGCATGTATGTTGCGTAACTGCATTACATAATTCACTGTTCTCCACACGTGAGTGTGTGTGTGTGTGTGTGTGTGTGTGTTTAAGTGATAAGGAGCATGTCTTACACACACACACACACACACACACTGATATCTGTAGGATAAAGCAGCATGTTTTCCTCATGGTTAGTATTCAGTTGCTATGATGACATCATCATCATCATCATCATCTTCTTCATCCTCTGCTCCACAAACACACGGTCAGCATTCCCAGCATATGTAAAGAATCACAGACGTGCTGGCCCTGCTGTGTGTGTGTGTGTGTGTGTGTGTAACATGGTGAACTGTCATCACCTTTCAGCAGGTGTGAAATGTTCTCAGTGGAGCTGAAAACATCTCAATGCCTGTCTGTCTGTCTGTCTGTCTGTCTGTCTGTCTGTCTCCTACAGCCACCCTGTCTCAATCTCAAAGCCCAAAATATCCTTTTTTTTTTACACAAAGTCAGATATACAGCCCTATTCAATAACCGATTGACATAGTAATTGGCATCACCTGTCACACTGCACCATCATCACTTGTCTCACTGGACCATCAACGTGTGTGTTTATATATGTGTGTGTGTCTGTGTGAGTGTGTGTTTATCTTTTTGTCTGTTTGTCTGTCTGTCTGTCTGTCTGTCTGTCCGTCTGTGTGTGTGTGTGTGTGTGTGTGTGTGTTCACTTCAGGCCAGTCTGCACAATAATACCTCTGTAAACTGAACAGCACTGGTTTGTATAGCGCGTCCACTGTGCAAATAACCTGATGAGTTATTCATTAGCTCAGATCTAAACAGTAAACACACAGCGTTCTTCCAGATGAACTCTTCAGATCCGGCTTTCATCAGTCCTGAGTGTCTGATGTCAGAGAAATCAACACGTCCAGTTCAGTGACGACAACACCGATTATTAATCCCACAGCTGAAATATACTGTTCAAGGCTCATTTTGCTGTGAAAATGACACTATGTGGGTGGTTTCTGCTTCACCGTTTCACACATCTCAAATAAAGGATGAAACCGAGCACGATATTAAAACTATATGAAATATTGTTCTAATATTCTCTAATCTTACTGTCCAAAAGCATTAAAGAGACCCTTAATCAGATCCAAAATAAAAGCTCATGTTTACATAGTATGTGTGTGCATTCACTGTGTAAAAATACTGTGTGTGTGAAAATATAATAACGACACGCCTCAATGCCTTCCAGAGTTTCCCGCCACAGAAAGTGACATCACTTGGAGGAAGTCACATGCTTTTTCTATCAATGCTTTACAGATTAGCTGCATCCCAAATGGTCCACTATACACTGTGCTCTTATCCACTGTGTACTTATGCCCTTACACACTCAACAGCATAGTGTGTGCATGTAGTCCCAAATGGAACACTAACGTTTTTTTTACTAACCTGGAAATTCAAACTGTTTCCCTGATGACGTTTGCCAAATTAGTGAAATAAATGGGCAAACTCCCAAAGAACACCTGCCATAACCGCGTTCACCATAGGAGGCGCTATAAAATCACTCTCATAGGAGAATTCAAAATAAATGAAGTCCAACAGTTTCCCAGAGATGGGTTGTGGCTGGAAGAGCATCTGCTGCATAAAACATGTACTGGATAAGTTGGCGGTTCATTCCGCTGTGGCGACCCCTGATTAATAAAGGGACTAAGCTGAAAAGAAAATGAATGAATAAATCCAACAGTGCCCGAAAGCTCCGCCCCTTCCACTACTGTATGTGTGCAAAGCTGTTGAGTGTGTGAAGTGTGGAAGTTTGTCACCCAGTGGTTGAACTAGCTATTACAAACCTGGTTCAAAACACACACAAGCACAGGTTGCCAGATTGGCGACACCAACAGCAGTGTGTCTGACTGTCAAGCCTAAAGGCTGATTTAAACCGTGTTCTAAATAAAAGCAACAGCACGTGATAGGAGGAATATTCTCCATTTTAAAGGAGTTTTGTTCTAACCAACACAAGAATTGATATTGTAGAAGCGGCTTCAATTTCTGACCACTGAAGAGCAGAAAGTTGACAGTGATCAGCTCAGGTACAGCTCACGTGCTTTATTCAGTGTTAAATGCTAATAATGTAAGTCTGAATGCCATTTGACATCATTTATTGGCATATACTGAAGGCAGCAGCAGATAGTTCAGCTCAGATCTGGAGAATAAAATAAAGCGTCTGAAACTGAACTTCAGAACTGAGACTATGATGGCAGACCAACACATATCAGTGATTCAGCATCTACATTTAATCATGTTCAAGAGCTTTAATGTGTATTATTAGATTATAAAGCTGACTGTTGTGCTGGAGTGCAGTGAGTGCACTATTCTGAGCTTCTGAATGGCTGGAGTTACATTTCTGTCGTGTTTCGTCTGCTGCAAACAGCCAAACTGCTCATCACTGCGTATATCATCACGTAGAGTGTTGTTAGGACACGGGGTTACAATGTGACCTGCTCACCTAATGTTTACACTCCTAATATTTATATTATTTGCTAATTAATAACCTCATGTGGAACTCTGAATCTGCGTCTCATTTCAGAGTCTGCTTCTGTCCACCAGAGGTCGCATTTCAGTCACGGGCGTATGCTATTAGAGCCTTCCTGACTGACTGAATGAAATACACTGTTTTACACCATCTGGCAACCCGAGGTGCTGAAATATAATTGGCTAAACTGGCAGTGGGCGGGCTAAAGAGACCAAAACAAAGACACGTTCCAGCACGTAATATACATTTACAAAGCAGAATATCAGACTCCAGCACTGTTTTACAGATTAACAAGAATGTTCACTGAGCATGTTTCTGAATATCTGCACACATATGCTGGAGTTTTTATGCTTTGACCCAAGGCTGCATTTTCGTGAGTGTAATTTTTTTATCACCTCCTTAAACGAACAACTATGAAGTTCAACAGGGTGTACAAACTTTTTCACACAGTGATAAGTCAAGTCTAGAGGAGTTTCAGTCAATAATAATGTACATTTCTCTCACATGACATACAGAGCACAACCCAGAGACTAAAAATGCTGGCTTGTCATATACTAATGTTCAGCCCATATTTGACCCAATACTGCAGTTTTGGTGGGGTGCTCTTTTATTATTATTATGTCCTCATATGGAAAACCTCGAATTTCAACAGGGTGTACAAACTTTTTCACACGACTATAAGTCACGTCTAGAAGAGTTTCAGTCAATAATAATATACATTTATCTTAGATTACACAGAGTATGACCCATACACTAAACAAAACCTAATGTTGAGTCAAATCTGAACAAACCCAACATTGGGTTAATGCTTTCAATTACATTTAAATGACACTTTAACCCATTGTTTGGGCTTTTGTAAGTGTGTGTGTGCTTGTTTTGTGTTGTCCTTATATGAAAAACCAGGAAATTCAACAGGGTGTACAAACTTTTTCATACCACTTTTAATAAATTAATTCTAGATGACCCATTCATTCATTTTCCTTAGGTCTCTTATTCATCACAACTATTCCAGCATATGTTGTACACAGCAAATTTTCTTCCAGCCGCAACCCAGTACTGGGAAACACCCATACACCCGGAGGAAACCCACACCAACACGGGGAGAACATGCAAACTCCACACAGAAACACCAACTGACCCAGCCGAGTCAAATATAATTTAAATGACACTTTTAACTCAAAGGTTGGGTTTGTCCATATTTGACCCATTGCTGCACTATTGTGAGTGTACTTTCTATGACTACTGCACATGAAATTCAATAGGGTGTACAAACTTTCACACAGCCCTAAGTCACGTCTAGAAGAGTTTCAGGCAATAATAAGAATGTACATTTCTCTTCTGTAATACTTTACAGCTGTGTTTCTCAACCACGCTCCTGGAGGAGCAGCAGTTCTGCACTTTCCCCGTGTCTCCTTAATCAAACACACCTGATCCAGATCATCAGCAGGGACTTAAAGACCTGTAATGGCTGTAACAGACAGAGGAGACGTCCAAAACGTGCAGTGCTGGTGCACCGTGGTTGAGAAACACAGCACAGATCTCCTACCTTCCAGACAGCAGGTCCTCCACAGGCCGGAGTGGGTCATGACCTCCTCGTTCTTCTTGCTGGTCTCGTTCTCGTTGGTGGTCTTGATTTTGCAGACGCCGCGCGAGTACAGCCAGTAATCGGTGCCCACCGCGATGGTCATCAGGCTGAAGGCTGCGAAGGCGCCCACGGTGGTTAGCAGCATCTGCACCCCGCGCTCAAACACCCCCATACTGCCGCATTCCACCAGAGGGGAGCCCCCTTTCCGCTTGATGTACAGGAAATAAATATTTGACAACTCAAGGGGACACAAAAATGAGAAGAATCCAAACAGGAGGAGCCCTTCAGGAGGAAGACAAGCGCGCAGGGAACTTCAGCCCGCACTACATACTAACTAGTGCACTAGTCTGAACTCGAGTGAGCCTCCACACACAGAATGGGAGCATTCTGCCATCATATAAGCTCATCTTCAGTGTCCAGTCTCCAGTCAGGCCTGTGCCGAGGATGCTCCATCCACACATCCATGAACAGAACAGATTCAGATTTAACTGAAGCAAAAGTGATTAGAGCGAACAATCTGTGCTGAAAGTCTCACACACACTCTCACACACACACTCAGAGAGAGACACACACTCAGAGGCGTCGGTGAAATCAATCCATCCTGACGATGATTACAGATTCAAATAATGATAACATAAATAAACGGGTCGCTCTCTTCTTCCTAAAATTCTGCTTGGCCGCTTCCATAGGTGGTCTCTGCGCCGTCGAGTGTGTGCTGAGGAAGCGCGCGGCCGAGCATCATCATCCGGTCTCCGGCGCTCCACCGCAGCCCTGCTGTTCTCCGCTCCGCCGATCCGCTCACATCTCTCCCGGTGCCCGATCCGCAGCCCGCCGGCGCCATCCACCGCGGGAAAACACGAGCACGAGCGACGGCGGAGGATCAAGAAGAGGAGCCCGAGCGAGCACGCGCGGACGGACACCGGAGAACATCTGATTATATTCCCGGCTTCCAGCGCACGGAGGATCTCCTGTGTGTGTGTGTATGCGTGTGTGTGTGTGTGCGTGAGTGTGTGTCTGTCTGTCTGTCGGTGCAGCTGCTTGTTGCTTGCGCGAGAAACACACACTTAAACACTCCAATCCTGCACACGAGACGCTAAAACACACATTTCTTTAATATTAGCGCCTGACATCAACATCTGGATCATCTCCTCCGTCATTCATCCGTGTGTGTGTGTGTGTGTGTGTGTGTGTGATGATAAAAACACAATACATGATGATTCTGATTTTCCTTCATTTCTCCAGTGATGGATGGATGGTGCTGAGGCTGAGGATGCTGCGGTTGCCATGGCGACTGCCTGACTCCCCGCTCAGAGCGCGGTGGATGCTTATAAACGGCGCTGCTGCGACTATTAACCTTCGTTTACATGTCAGCAGCAGATCACCGCGCCGTGTGTGAAGCTAATAACGGGCTTTGCTGTAATCCCGGAGTCAGACACACACACACACACGCACGCACGCAGAGCAGAGGACACACTTTACATTCAGCACAGCAGACAGCAGCCAGTGCGGCAGGAGAGCGGGAGATCAACAAGATTTATGAATTTAGAATACAATGCGATGACGTCACGCACGAGGACGACTCTGATTGGCTGCGGCTCCGCTGATGGTGCTGCGGTTGATGTGTCTGTGTTCCTCATGTCTCCGTGTCTCACAACACACACCACATTGAACACACACACACACTGAACAACCACCCACACACACATTCACAGACACTGAACACACACCGCATTTAACATACAATGAACACGTAGCCTACTGAACACCCCCCCCCCCCCCCCACACACACACACTCACAGACACTGAACACACACACACAGCCTACTGAACACACACACCGCATTTAACAAACACTGAACACCCCCCCCCCACACACACACACTCACAGACACTGAACACATATAGCGCGCGCGCACACACACACACAAACACACACACACACACACACACACACCGCACTTCACATACACTGAACATATAGCCTACTGAACACCCCCCCCCCCCCCCCACACACACACACACACACAGACAGAACAACCACCTACACGCACAATTACAGACACTGAATACATATTACACACACACACACACACACACACACACACACACACTGAACATATAGCCTACTGAACACCCCCCCCCCACACACACACACAGACAGAACAACCACCTACGCGCACAATTACAGACACTGAATACATATTACACACAAACACACACACTGAACATATAGCCTACTGAACACCCCTACCCACCCCCACACACACACAGACAGAACAACCTCCTACAAACACACACTCACAGACACTGAACACATATTGAACACAAACACACACACACACACAGAAAACATGCTGAACAAACACACACAAAAACTGTACACCCACCCGCCCACCCCCACACACACACACACACACACACACACACACACACACACAGAACACAAACTGTACACCCACCCACCCACACACACAAACACACACACACACACACACACACACACAAAAAAATCATATACAGAAACACACACAAACACACACACGTACGCACGCACGCGCGCGCTCTCACACACACACACACACACACCCACACACACACACACACACACACACACAAATCACATACAGAAACACGCACACACACACACATTGATTCATTGGTTAATTAATTTAACTGTCAACTATTCCAGCATATGTTTCACACAGCGGATGCCCTTCCAGCTGCAACCCAGTACTGGGAAACACCCACACACCCTCATACACTACGGCCAGTTTAGTTGATCAATTCCCCTGTAGCGCATGTGTTTGGACCAGTGACCTTCTTGCTGTGAGGTGATCTTGTTACCCACTGCGCGCCGTGTGTCCCGTTAGTTCCTTTATTTGTTATTATTGATAATGATCCACTTACTGTAGTCACAATATAAAAGAGCACATTGTCCATCCATCCTCATAATATCACTATAAAGAAATAATAAAGTGTATTCGAATGAAATAAAAGATTAAATAATATTAAAGTAGTTTCTGTCATGGTGATGTGTGTATAAAGCTGCAGACGTGTGTAATGAGCTGTGTAAGCGTGTGTGTGTGGCTCTATCAGCAGCTCTGGCAGCTCCGACATGCTGCTGTATTTGTTGATTCGTTCATTCAGCACACAGAACACAGCAGACATCAGATGATTACAGCACCGAGCAAACACCCGTCTGCTGTGTCCCGCTCATCACCATCCATCACTGATCATCACTCACGCGTTAGAGATCTCCTGAAGTGCTTTGAAATGAGCATGTTATCATTCAATGAGTAACGTAATCTCAACTGAAACATGTAGAGAGGGTGGGGTAAAGAGTAGCTCCTCCCCTTTACAGAAAGCAGCCATTAGCTTTGCGTTTCTCACAGCTCTGCCAGTGAGAGCTCAAGCGCATCAATTGAACAGCTAATGAGAAGAAGGGGGCGGGGCATGTCAGACACTAGAGAGCATTTGATTGGTCAGAAGATTAGATAAGAAACTGAAGTATGAGGAGACGACAGAAAATTCATTTCTGCAGACGTGACAAACTAAAATACTAATATTCATGTTTTAAACCACAGCGGTTCGAACTTTAGTTTTGCAGAGTGACTAAAAGGTGATCAGTATTGATGGTTAAAAACCTGTACATGTCTAGTCAAACCATTCCTCTGCAATCTTATACCAAAAGCAGAAATAAGAGCAGTATTAATAGCTACAAATGGGGGAGAGTGTTGATATTATGTGATTGTATTGCATTGCAATATGGAACAGTTAAGTGTTGATGTTAAATCAGAAGTAAATCACAAATACTGATTTAAATGACAATAATTATCCATGATTACAACGGAATTAATTACAAATAACTATAAAATGATCAAACATGATGATTAACACATGATATAAATTGTACCCAGCTTAAATGTAAATTAAAGTTAGAGAGAGAGAGAGGGGAGGGGGGGTCTAGACTGCATATGCGGCTGGCCGGAAGTGTGATATGCACATTAATATAGCAGCATTGTTTATGCCACTGTATAACAAAAATTAATATCTTTACAGTTTAAGACGTTTGGCCAGCGGAGAAATTAAAATGGTCGTGCCCAACTGAGCCTGGTTTCTCTCAAGGTTTTTTTTCTTCACTTCCGCCTTTAGTGAAGTTTTTTTTCCCTCTCCGCTGTCGCCACTGGCTTGCATGGTTCAGGATCTGTAGAGCTGCGCATCGTTGGATTTGTTCTTCAGTGTTTGGACTCTCAGTAGTGATTATTAAACCACACTGAACTGAGCTCAACTGAACTGAACTTAAACACTACAAACTGAACTACACTGTTCCTATTTACTGTGACCTTTTATATGAAGCTGCTTTGACACAATCTACATTGTATAAGCGCTATACAAATAAAGGGGAATTGAATTCAATACAGTACTGTGATGGTTGGGTTTAGGGTTATGGTGGGGGTAGACGTTAAAAAAATACAGTTCATTGGGTAACTTAATGGATAACATAAATAATACTCGGTACAACAATTTTATATTATTGCGATGGTTGGGGGTAGACGTTAATAAAATAATAAATAATTATTATTATTTTATAGAAATAGAAATAATTCTCGTTAACTTCCTGCCGCAACCATATCCGATCTAGCAGCAACTGAGAGAGAGAAAGACAGAGCACAGTTTACCAACTATTTTGTGTCTTTCTTGACCATGTGACCATAGCCCAAATGCTGAGACATTCAAACTGACCAATCAACATGTGAGCACATCGTAAAACCCTAAAGTCCACTCACCAGGCCCTGATCTAATCAGTGTCTGCCTTTAGAGTCAGTATGGACCTTCTTTGGTGAAAAAGCCCTGTTTTGCCATATAAACAAATGCATACGATCATTTAGACTCCTACATGTATATCTTCTACATGTGAGTTTCGTCATTGTTTTTGGAGCACACTAGATTATAAATATTATTATGGAGCACCTATTATGAAAACAGACTTTAATAAGGGTTTAAACACAGTTCATGTGTGAATATCTCCAGCCTCTGATGGTCAACATGAATTAATTGAGTTTATTATAATCAGACTTGATGAATGAAACACTTTGATTGATATTCTCCCTTTGTACGTGTCATAAGAGGGGGAAAGATCCCGCCCACTAGTGCACATCATCTCTCCATCTCATTAGCATAAACAGCAGCCCTGAGTGAGAAGCAGCCGTCTGTCCATTAGCCATTAGAGTGTTTGAGCTGCTGAAGATAATGTCAGCATAGACTAAGAGGATTATGAAGCACTTTTAGCTTAGCATAAATCATTGAATCGGATTGGACCATTAGCATCTCGCTTTAAAAAAAAGATTTCAATCATTTTCCAATGTAAAGTCAGCGTGAAACGTATAATGTACAGTTTATTTTGCTCGCTCACATTTAATTCTTAAGATGAACAATTAAGGGCGACACGGTGGCTCAGTGATGTCTCACTGTCATCTCACAGCAAGAAGGTTGCTGGTTCAAGTCCCAGCTGGGCTCCCCGTGTTGGCGTGGGTTTCCTCCGAGTGCTCCTGTTTCCCCCACAGTCCAAACACATGCGCTATAGGGGAACTGATCAACTACATTGGCCGTAGTCTATGAGTGAATGAGTGTGTATGGGTGTTTCCCAGTATTGGGTTGCAGCTGGAAGAGCATCTGCTGTGTAAAACATATGCTCAAATAGTTGATGGTTCATTTCGCCGTGTTAAATGAATGAATAAATGAATGTATATATTGACAGTCCTTCTGTTGACGTCATATTGAGGGTTTCCATAGCAACAGTATATTAATATCCTTAGCCACGCCCCTCTTATCGTTAGTTTGCTATGAGGGAATGATGTAAAAAAAAAAGCCATGTGTGTGTGTGTGTGTGTAAGCGTGTATATATATATATAGTATATATATATATATATATATATGTATGTATATATATATATATATATATATATATATATATATATATATATATATAATATATATATATATATATATATATATATATATATATATATATATATGAGTGTGTGTGTGTGTATGTATGTATGTATGTATGTATGTATGTGTGTATGTATGTATGTATGCGTGTATGTATGTATGTATGTGTGTATGTATGTGTGTATGTATGTAATATATATATATATATATATATATATATATATATATATATATATATATATATATATATATATATATATATATATATATATATATATATATATATATATATATATATATATATATATATATATATATATATATATATATATATATATATATATATGAGTGTGTGTGTCAGTGCGGGGCTGCAGATACGGAGTGCCCAGTTTCCATGGGAACATCATCTGTGCAGAGTTCATTCAGTCCAATACGAGTGTCACGTTTGTGTGTGTTCATCTCTCTCTCTCTCTCTCTCTCACACACACACACACACACACACACACACACACACACACACACACACACACACACACACACACACACACACACACACACACACCTTTATAGCAGAATACGCAGAGCGGTTAGAACTGGCAGAGCCTTAAAGTTGATCATATAATCCTGTAGAGCAAATAAAATGACTCTTTATTCTTCAAAACAACACAGCTTGTGGGGTATTTTCTAGAGTAGTCTGGCTGCAGACTCTGTGCAGATGCAATCTGAGCTGCATGCAATGCTTGTGAATGAGCTCACCTAGCTCCACCCCTAACCCTACTCCTCACAGTGACGTCACTCGCTCCATTGAGTGCACCGTGTCTGACATTGCATCTCTGAGAAGTGCAGTCTCAGCTTGCATCATAATGGCTGCTTCCTGATACTACTGATTTCTATACAGTTTTCTGACATTGCAGATCACATTCAAGCCTTAGTTTGCACTTCCAGAGGCTACTGCTAATCATCATTACATGCAAAAGTCTGACTTACAGTCATTACCAACACACAGAAGACAGAATATGTGAGGTGTAGATGTGATGAATGACATCAGGATCATTTCTGATCAACTCAGACTCTAATTCATTCATTCATTCATTCATTCATTCATTTTCCCTAAAGCTTAGCCGCTTTATTTATCAGGGGTCACCACAGTGCAATGTACCATCAACTATCCAGCATATGTTTTACACAGCGGATGCCCTTACAGCTGCAACCCAGTACTGGGAAACACTCATTCACACACTCACTCATACACTACGGCCAATTTAGTTGATCAGTTCCCCTATAGCGCATGTGTTTGGACTGTGTGGGAAACCGGAGCACCCAGAGGAAACCCACACCAACACGGGGAGAACATGCAAACTCCACACAGAAACACACACTGACCCAGACGGGACTCGAACCAGCGACCTTCTTGCTTTAAGGGAACAGTGCTAACCATTGAGCCACCGTGTCACCCCAGACTCATATATGACATTTGCATATATATATATATAGAGGGCTTGGAGTGCGACGCGGTGACACAGTTGGTAGCACAATTGCCTTACAGCAAGAAGGTCACTAGTTCAAGTCCTGGCTGGGTCTGTTGCCATCAATTGGCATTCCACCACAAGTCCAAAACCATGTGGTACAGGTGAATTGGGCAAGCTAAATTGGGTGCAGTGTATGAATGTGAATGAGTGTGTATGTGTGTTTCCCAGTGATGGATTGCAGCTGGAAGAGCATCCGCTGCGTAAAAACATGTGCTGGATAAGTTGGCGATTCATTCCACTGTGGCGACCCCTGATTAATTAGACTAAGCTGAAAAGAAAATGAATGAATGAATGAGTGAATATAGGGCTTGGAGTGCGACATGGTGGTGCAGTGGGTAACACGATTGTATCACAGCAAGATGGTTGCTGGTTTGAGTCCCGGCTGGGTCAGTTGGTGTTTCTGTGTGGAGTTTGCATGTTCTCCCCGTGTTGGTGTGGGTTTCCTCCGGGTGCTCCGGTTTCCCCCACAGTCCAAACACATGCGCTATAGGGGAATTGATCAACTAAACTGGCCGTAGTGTATGAGTGTGATTGAGTGTGTATGGGGGTTTACCAATGGGTTGCAGCTGGAAGGGCATCCGCTGTGTGAAAAAAAAATGCTGGATGAGTTGGTGGTTCATTTCACTGTGGAAACCCCGGATGAATAAAGGCACTAAGCTGAAAGGAAAAAGAATGCATTATGTAGGGCTTGGACAACACAGGCTAAATATTTCCCCCCACAGTAGAGTCCATTGAAACCTGAGCAGTTCTAAGTAAACCGGGGTCACCCAACTGATACACATGGGGTATACTATATGACATTTTGGTTACATACCTGTTCTCCAGTCTAAAGGTCCAGATGACAGAGGCGACAGTAAAACGACTCAAGTTTGTCTGCTCTGTCCAGCTCATGCATTGTCAGCTCATGGTTGATGATGTGATCTAAGGTTGCTCTGATTTCATCTGAAAGTCCTCTTCCTCCCCTTCTTATTCTCAACCTCCATCTTCAGTGTCTTCCATTGTTGTAAAAATAGGTCCTCACCTGTGGTCTGTTCATAGAGCACATCCTGATGGAAGTGTTAACAGTTAATTATTCAGGTGTTTGGCCAGGTGGCACATGTAATTGGCCAATCAGCTCATGTAGTGTCATTCTGATTGGCAGTGTTTTGAAATGGCCAACATGTGTGTTTATGTCAGAGTGTGTGTCTGATGCTGTTTTCAGCGCATTTAAAAGTCTCATTTAGAAATGCAAAATATGTGTGAAGCAGAATATGTGTAGACTTCTGGAGACGTGAGAAGTTTTGCTCTCTGTGTGTCAGTTTAAATTGTGCTGTGCATGTCATTTCAGTGTGTTAGCAATTGGAAAACACAGTAACTTACTATTCAATCAATGATTGTGGTTAAAAACGCTAAACAAATAATAATAACTCCATATATTAAATCACAGCTAATCAGATAAACTAAATGTTGTAGAGCAATGCTGCCATCTGCTGGAACACACACACAGTTATTTATAAATGAAAAACATCGAAAACCACACAAATAAATAAATGATGAAAGAGTAATGAGTAAAACACAAGGATCTTTACAACACATCAGAAGCTTTATTGAGCATCACAAACAAGAAAAACTGACCAGTTCATAATAAAACTGATTTATATTAGTTTGACCAATATACTTCATATTGTGAGCTGAAATCTTTATTCTTTGCCACCATCCTTTAAAAAACACACGTTTTTCATCATTTTATTCATTTTTCTGTTGTTTTTAACATGTTTAAGGTTATCAAAATGATTGTACTATGTGCTTTTACACACACTCAAAGGAAAGTTTTACAAAAAATGTGCAATGAGTTGTAAAAGTATAGTAATCTTTAAAAATAAGCCAGCAGATAGATGGAGGTAAGGGGAAAAGGGAAACATCATACCATCTGTAATTATCAATATTGGCAACCTATTAGTCATATAGTCTCTGGAAAGGCACAGAAAACTAAATCTATACTTTCCTCATCATAGCACATTCCTATAATATAGATCAGTGTTTCCCAACCCTGTTCCTGAAGGCACACCAACAGTCCACATTTTCACCCTCTCCCTAATCAAACACACCTGAATCAACTCATCAGAACATCAGAAGAGACTCCAACACCTGAAGTTAATGGGTCAGATAAGGGAGACATCCAAAATATGTGCTGTTGGTGTGCCTTCAGGAACAGGGTTAGGAAACACTGATATAGACAATATATAATATAGACATGCCATTTAAAAAAGAACATTAGAAAATAAAAAGACAACAAACAACACAAGACCCTTCCCTGAGCCTCTGACAACCCTCCTCCACAAAAACACACCTAATTAACACACTAAACCATTTCTCACAGGTGAGGGCAGGTGATCTACAAAAGGAGAACATAGATTTCCAAAACTCTGTGTGTTGTCATTAGGCACAGCTGCAAGACTCTCATAGGGCAGAACTGCTAACATCTCACTGTACCATTGTGTCACAGTGCGGGGGTTATCCATCTAATGATCTAACAATTTAATCTATCTAACAATTTACAACCTTTGGGTCAACGGCATCGCCTGTGTTTTAGACGGGAGTCCCAAAAGAATAAGAGCGGGATAAGTTTCCATCATTTTAAACAGTCGCATTTATGATCACCTATTCTGTGATAGATTTTAATAAACGCAGCTCAGAATAAGGGGTTTAATTCATTTTGACTCGTTTATTACGCTGAATGAAGATGGACATTACTGCAGTGTAATCTGAACATTTCTTTCAATCATTAATGAAACCTTACACAAGGAATAGACAACAGGCTGTTGAGTTAGTGGACAAATGATACACACTTGAGATGGTGGAGCTGTTAATCCTCTGCTGTGCATTAATTTAGAATAATCCTCTATCCCAGAGTGCTTTATTCTGCTTATACCACAGTTTCCAGATTTTTCTTCTCAATCTGCTCCACTGTTTTTGTGTGTGTGTGTGTGTGTGTGTGTGTGTGTGTGTATGTGTGTGTGTGATCCTGCAGATGTTCACATGATTGACCGAAGATCAGACCATCCACATGCAGCAGAGACACCGTCAGCTGAAGACAGACAAAAAAAACACAGAAATTGGATGAATGACTGAATGAATAGATGAACAAATGAATAGATAAATAAATAAAAAGATGGTTGAATGGAAGGGTGAATAAACAGATGAAAGAATGAATGAATGAACGTGCAGATTTAACCCTGAATGACTGAATAATGGATAAATTAATGAGCGAATGAAAGGATGAATGCATGGATGAATGAACGACTGAACAAATGTATGGATGGACGAATGATTAATTGAAAATAGATAAATGACTGAATTAATAAGCAAATAAATGGATGGATGAATGAACGACAAACTGAATAAAAGTTAACGCATGGACAAATGGATGAATGAATAAATGAACAAATTGACGGACCAATGATTGAATGAATAAATAGATGAATGGGCAACTGAATGGATAAATAGACGAATATATTGATATGTGTGAATGAATGGATAAACAGATCATTGAATGGATATATTATTCAATTAATGGATGATGAATGGATGAATATTGGATGAACAATGGATTATGAATGATTGCATGGCTGAATGAATGGAATGGATGGAGCTCAGACTGAGATCAGCACTGCTTTCTTCACACTGCGATTGATTCGCGTGTCAGTTTGCGCAGTGGACTAGTCATCATTGACCACCACCATCACACACACACACACACACACACACACACACACACACACACACACACACACACACACACACACACACACACACACACACACACACACACACACACGTTCTCAATAGCTATTTTCCATCCGCCTGTTTTTTGAGCACTTTTGAATGTCACATTAATACTAAATGCCAAAATGTGCACAAATTTAGAGCAATACACTGAGAATAATGAGATTATCTAATAAGTAATACTTTACACAGCATGACTGAACACATTTACTGAATAAACTCCAATATGGGCATCAAATAATTAATGCTAATTTTGTTTTAACAGATCTCGTGGTAATAAAGTCAGTCAATTTAAGCTTTTAGCAAAGCATTATACTAATGAAACAGCCAGTTTTTATATTACAGTGGGAAATTTACATTTAAACGGCACACGCAACGTTCATAATCTTTCATATAGTAACTCATAGTGTTGGCTATTCCTCTAAACTATACCACAGCAACACAACACCGGTATTGTTCTCCAGGGTCACACATGGTTTCAGTCAAATTATAAAATATTAAAGTTTTTATGCAAATATATAAATAAATAAATCCATAAATTCCTGCATAAAAAGCAATAAAAAAATAAGCAATTATATATATATATATACACACATATATATATATACACATATATATATAATGACCTTAGAATTATAAGAATTATAGGTTCTATCTGACATTTTTGTCAAAATTGAGTTATTGACATATTAAATGTCAACTTATTTACATTATGGAATGTTTTTTTATAAGTGGTTTATATTTTAAGACTGTTTAAATAAAAAAACATGTTAAACACATTGTTTTCTATATGGAATGCAAACACTGAGGCGCAATATCTCAAAATCATTCACAACGCAAACAGAACCTTATAATTCCAAGGTGATTTTATATATATTATAAAATCACCTTGGAATTATAAGGTTCTGTTTGCGTTGTGAATGATTTTGAGATATTTCGCTTGTGTGTGTATATATATATATATATATATATATATATATATATATATATATATAGTAAATAAGCAACTAAAGGGGGAAAATACACTTTCAGTTTAGCATTTTATTTCCCTATCATTCGTGTAATTTATTGAACTATTTCCCTGCCTGCACTATTAATTATTTATGAAGGAATAAACTGAAACTGCTAAACTCAAAGTGTATTTTCCCCACTTTAGTTGCTTATTTACTTTTCCTCGGGTCAATATGTTAATGAGGCTGTCTGTCAATCATTAGAAGCCAGCCCCCCCCCCGAAAAAAGAAATGCAAATTTATTCAAACGATCAACCAATGATGACGCCTTCTGATGACTGACAGACAGTCTCTCATTAGCATATTGACCGGAGAAAAAGTAGGGGGTGGGGACACATTTTTAGTTCAGCACTTTCTAATTCCCCCAACATTCGTGTAATTTATTTATTACCTGCCTGCATTATTAATTATACATTAATTTATACAGGAATTTGTGGATTATATATATATATATATATATATATATATATATATATATATATATATATATATATATATCCTGATGTGTTTGTCGTTTTATTTATGCAGGAATTTGTGGATTTATTTACTTATTTATTCTTATATCTGCGCATTAGTTTTGGTTCAGACCGGGAATGTGAGGCCCAGTTCACAGATTTCTACTGTATTACGATGACTGATCAGATAAATAACACCTCTTTAACTCTATGATCGAGCCTTTTTGAATTAATTGGCTTTGTATATCAGCTAGAATCAGAATTTTAGCATTTTCCTCGTTTATTTACCTCTCTGCTGGACTCTTCTGCTCAGTCTCTCCCACGCGGCTCTTCTCCTCCCGCGCGCCGGAAGACAGCCTAAATAACCACGCGCGTGTATACGCTACTTCCGCTAACAGCATAGTTTGCGGGTAAAGTCTAGACGAGATACAGCTGCGGATGCTTACATAATACTTGTGACACTGTACAACAATAATTAATATTGTTACATTCCTCTGATGGTTGGGAAGACGTTAATACAATACAATTGATAATTAATTTAATAGACAATATATATAATTATCGTCACTTGGACACAGCTGTATCTCTTCTAGCTTTGATGACGCTGTTTTTGGAGATTACGCGCTACTTGTTTAATAACTCGCACTTTAGTTATGTTCATATTTAAATATGTTGATCATTAATATAAATATAGAGCATTAAGAGGAGGATTTGCGTGAATGGCTCTGCCTGCTAGAGATGTTTATATCATAAGGAGACTGCAGCCTCAGGGAGAAAAACATTACTCGGGTCACGTGTTGCTCGAGAACCAATCAGCATCGCTGAATAAAAACGTTCAGCTGATTTAGAAAATAATTCATTTATTTTAATGATTAAATTCTAAAGAAAGAACGTTTTAGTGGTAGAACATTTAATATGTGAACTCAAATGTGATATATTGAGATATTTATTTCTATAACAGTACAGTGGTCCCTCGTTATTCACAGAAGTTATCTAAAAGTAACCCGCAATAGGTGAAATCCACAAAGTAGTCTTATTTTTACAGTTATTATAGATGTTTTAAGGCTGTAAAACCCCTCACTACACACTTTATACACTTTTCTCAGACAGGCATTAACATTTCAGCACTTTTCTCTCTTGTTTAAACACTCAAAGTTTCAACCTTCATAGAAAAACAAGTCCAGTATAGAATGAAAGCAATGATCAAAACCTGTTGATCTTCATTCATTTATTCTGTAATGGCACCCTACTTCTACCTTCCTTTAGCGTGTCCAGAAGTCCAACTTATTGTGCGATGGTTAGCATCTTCCTCTGCCTTTTGGGTGCTATCACAGGTGACGGTGCAGAATGTTTCGTCCACACTGTAGGCAAGAAGACATGCAAACATTCAGTCCAGCACTTCAGTCACACTGCTAGCGATTGAACATTTATGTAAATTTGGCAGGATGAACACATTCTGTACCGAACAGGTGACACGGCACAGAGGAGATTGATTGACAATGTCTACAGCCAATCAGGACACAGAACACAAGGCGCTGGAGAAAAAAAAAGTGTCATTCATTCATTCATCTTCTTTTCAGCTTAGTCCCTTTATTAATCCGGGGTCACCACTGCGGAATGAACCACTAACTAATCCAGCATATGTTTTACACAACGGATGCCCTTTCAGCCGCAACCCAACACTGGGAAACACTCTTGCATTCACACACTCATTCACTACGGCCTATTCAGTTCATCAATCCCCTATAGCGCATGTGTTTGGACTGTAAGGGAAACCGGAGCACCCGGAGGAAACCCACGCCAAACACCAAGAGAACATGCAAACTCCACACAGAAACACCACTGACCCAGCCGGGACTCAAACCAGTGACCTTCTTACTGTGGGGCGATCGTGCTACCCACTGCGCCACCGTGACGTCCAAAAAGTATGTCAAACTGCACACAAAAAATCCTCTAATCACAGAGGCTGCGAAGAGTGACCCGTGTTATAGCGACGGATCACTGTAGGACAATAAATAAGTGAATTCAAATGTCATATATTGAGCTATTTATTGTTATTACTGTATAGTTAATTTGGTTTTCATATAAAAACTAGGTGCAGTGGGTAGCACGTTCGCCTCACAGCCAGAAGGTAGCTGGTTCAAGCCTCGGCTGGGTCAGTTGCCATTTCTTTGAGGAGTTTGCATGTTCTCCCTGTGCTCCGGTTTCCCCCACAGTCCAAACACATGCGCTATAGGGGAATTGGGTAGGCTGTAGTGTATGAGTGTGTATGGGTGTTTCCCAGAGATGGGTTGCAGCTGGAAGGTCATCCGCTGTGCAAAACATATGCTGGATAAGTTGGCGGTTCATTCCGCTGTGATGACCCCGGATTAATAAAGGGACTAAGCTGAAAAGAAAACGAATGAATAAAAAACTATGGATTTCAGTTTACTATGGATTCTGAAACTGTGTTGTGTCTCTCCGGTGAACGAAGCACAGACAGCATGCGTATCAAGTCGTTTTATCTGCTTGTTTGTTTGTTTTTATTACACACAACACACGCTTTTGTTATACATTTAATTTACTTTTTTTTAAAATCGAAATATTCAAAAACATTTAAGGATTTGAGGTGCTGATGGCCGTCATCACAGTCTTGTGTTGACAAAAGAAAGCAGATTCTGTAGTCTCGCCTCTATCAGCGGCTCTGGCACTGCAGTCTCACGACAGTAGCGCACGCTTTCCGGCAGATCCTGTAGCTGAGAGGTGAGCACGAGTTTATTTACTTATATTCAGAAGCACAAATGAGGATTAATAACGCATAAACAGCGCTGCAGTAATGAAGTTCAGACTCATAACAGATCTGCTGGAGCTCAGTGTTCATGCACACCCGCACAGATGCTCATAATCAGTCACTCACTCACTATGGTGAATGCTCAACGTGTAATATTAATTATTTAATAACTTAACGATGATCAATTGCTCAATAACGTCCAAACCACACGTTTAGCAGTATATGAACACGTCATGCTAAACTATGTGAAGCTCAGTACGACAACTTTACCATGGTATATGTTATTATAGCCTAAAGTGACACCAAGCAGAGTTTAATCATGGTATTTGTAGTACAACTGTGATTATACAAATGTCAACAAACCCGGTCATTACTCTTTAACTATAGTAATAAATCATGGTTTATTTGTGTTATTTAGTGGTGTAATCACACTAACCACAGCATAACCATCGTTACTATAATTTTACTATAGTGAAATCGTTGATGTGTTCGTTATTGTGTGTATGATATTGTGTTTGTGTGTGTTTCTCCTGTGTGTGTGTGCAGCTGATGTTCACTGATGCAGGATCCATCAAGATCTTCTGTCTGGTGAGTCTTCATCACAGCTTCCCATGATAATCTGTGTGTGTGTGTGTTTTATATAAAACATCCGATGTTGGACAGTGAAACTGAAGGCGTGGTGTTAGAGCGCTGTAGTTGTAGTTGCAGTCTGCTGTAGTTTCTCCTCAGTCCAGCATCAGCTGCTGTTGGGAATGACAGACAGGAGTCCAGCACAGCGGCCAGAGGGATTCTGAGCTGTTTTTCTTCAGAATAGTGTTCAGGTCACTACTGATGCTGCTGGAGGAAAACCTTTCCTGATTCGCTCCTCCAAAACACCCCAAAGTGCTCAATAATGTTTAGGTCTGGGTACTGTGCAGGCCATGGGAGATGTTCAACTTCACTGTCATGTTCATCAGACCGCTCTGTCTCCAGTCCTGCTGTGTGTATCGCTGCTTTATCATCCTGATGCACACCACCGCCTTCAGAATACAGTGATTGACCCATTGGGTCACATTGTCCTCCAGAATGGTTAGGTAGTCCTTGGCAGTGACCCAGCACCTATCTAGCACCAGTATTGTGCTTTATAGAATGTAATGATTCTGAGCCCAAACCATCACTGTTCCCCCCATGCTTCCCTCTGGGCATCAGCAGTCTGGGTGGGACGCTTCTGTGGGGCTTCTCCACACCGTAACTCTCCTGGATGTGGGAAACACAGTGAAGGTGGACTCATCAGAGAACAGTACATGTTCCACACCGTCCACAGCTCCAGATCTCCACTGCTGCTCCACTGAAACCGGCGTTTGGCATCGGCAGGAGTGAGCAGAGGTTTGGGTCATGTATATTGACCCAGTGGATCTCCAGACCAACAGTTCTGCAGGACACAGGAGAGTCGAGGTTAATGTATTCAGAAGGTGTTGTCTGCTCTTCTGATGGTGTCAGTGTGTGTGTGTGTGTGTGTGTGTGTGTGTGTGTGTGTGTGTGTGTGTGTGTGTTCAGACGGTGTTGTCTGCTCTTCTGATGGTGTCTGTGTGTGTGTGTGTGTGTTCAGACGGTGTTGTCTGCTCTTCTTATGGTGTGTGTGTGTGTGTGTGTGTGTGTGTGTGTGTGTTCAGACGGTGTTGTCTGCTCTTCTGATGGTGTCAGTGTTGCGCTGGTCTGGATTGCGGATGTTCTCGATGGCGTCTCAAACATATTCGTCCGGCACTCATTCAGCAGCGTTCGTCACCTGCCCCAACGACACCGTGGCCAAACAGCTCGCCAGGTACAGAAAATGACAAACACACACACACACGCACACACACACACGCACACACACACACACACACACACACACACACACACACACACACACACACACACACACACACACACACACACGCACACACACACACACACACACACACACACACACAAAAGAAGTATAATAGCATCCTGAAGATGATAAAGTAACACGTGTAGAGTGCACGTTCACAGATACAGATTAGTTTTTAGCCTAATATCTTTTGTTTTCAGATGATCGTCGTGGTGAAATATATTCAGAATGATTGATGGGAAATAATAATGATTAATCACAGGATTTTAAAGTGGTCATTATTAACAAATGAGCTCAAGGAGGAAATAAATTAAATGTCTATCTGCAGAAATTGAGCATTGCAGAGTAATACACAGCAGTATTGAGCATCATATGTTCTTAATGCTGTGTAAACGTGACTCCGCTGTGTGTGTTTGGTGCGTCTCCACTCTCATATTCAGTGTGTTTTGAGTTTTTCTTATGATTTATCAATTAAAAATGTTTTTCTCTCCTCAGAGGAATCGTGGAGAAGAAGCTGGCGGCGTGTGTGAACATCATCCCGCAGATCACATCTGTGTGAGTGTGTGTTTGTTTTGTATTTGATTGTGTGTTTATACACTCGCTGGCCACTTTATTAGGTACACACACCTGTCCAACTGCTCGTTAGTGCAAATTTCTAATCAGCCAATCACATGGCAGCAACTCAGTGCATTAAAGCTGCGGTCACACTGGACTTTTCCTCCCATAGACTTTCATTCATACACAAATGAAGGCGGCAGACTGGAAACGCGAGCTCGTGCGTCATGTTTCGCAGGTCGCTGCGGTGCAAAGTTCAAGCTTGGTGATCTCTGACCTGTGTAATCGCATCACATGACTGCGTGAGACCAATCGAGGATTAAAACAGGACCTCTCTGAACAGAAATTTAAAACATGGAGCGATCGCTCGCTTTATTAATGTCTAATCATCTTGTTTAATCCCGTTAATTTACAGCGCCGCACGACAGAATTTCACATGCTCGGACTCTAGTGTGACCACAGCTTTAGACATGTAGACATGGTCAAGACCAAAATCTCTGAGGAATATTTCCAGTAGCTTGTTGAATCTCTGCCACGAAGGATTAAAGCAGTTCTGAAGGCAAAAGGGGGTCCAACCTGGTACTAGTAAACTGTACCTAATAAAGTGGCCAGTGAGTGTATGTTTGTGTGCAAGTCAGAGAGTCTGATGTGTGTATGTATGTGTCATTTTTCTGTCAGTGTGTGATATACAGTAATATGATGCAGGTCTAATGTGTGTGTGTGTGTGTGTGTGTGTGCTGCAGGTACGAGTGGCAGGGGAAGATCGAGGAGGACAATGAAGTTCTGCTGGTGAGCCATACACTTGCACACAAACATACACACACATGATTATTAACATGATCACACACACGTTGACATGTTTATCTCTGTCACTTCGCTTGTTTTAAGCTGTTATTTAATTTTCATACAATGGAAACGTGTAAAAACTCTGAGTTTCTTCCAAAATTTTCCTCTCAGTCCTGGTTTACTGAACTCTTCCTTTTCCAGAGCCCTGCTGATCTGACTCGGGTGTTTAATAATCACACACACAATGAAAACAGTACAGATTATTGCAATATTTTGAAGCACATTTAAACATGGCAAATATCAGCAGTGCATGTACACATTCATTCATTCATTCATCTTCTTTTCAGCTTAGTCCCTTTATTAATATGCGGTCGCCACAGTGTAATGAACCGCCAACTATTCCAGCATATGTTTTACACCGCGGATGCTCTTACAGCTGCAACCCAACACTGGGAAACACCCATGCACACTCATTCACACACACAGACACACACACACACTCATACACTACGGCCAGTTTAGTTGATCAATTCCCCTGTAGCGCATGTGTTTGGACTGTGGGGGAAACCGGAGCACCTGGCGGAAACCCACACCAACACAGGGAGAACATGCAAACTCCACACTGAAACTGCATGTACGCATGTCAATATAATCTGTGTTCTGTAATACGTTTTTCCTCAGATGATCAAGACAAGAAGTTCAAAGATTCCTGATCTCGCCGAATATGTCCGGTAACTCTCTCTCTCTCACACTCACACACACACACACACACACACACACACACACAAACACAGGTCAAGCACAGATACACGTTGTGTCTCCAGTAGTCTAGTACGAGTTGATGTTTCCATGTTTGTCATTTAAAATGCACAAGTTAAGCTGAGATTTTTCATAAGCATTAATAATTCCCTTAAATGCCTGCAGACGTCTTTGATGAATCAGAATGTGTGGGGGAAAAGTGTGTGTATGAATGAGAAGTGAGTGAGTACACACAGACACACACACACATAAACAAATAGACACAGACAGACACACACACAAACAGACAGAAAAACAGAGACACACACATAGATGGACACATGCACAAACACACTCACACAGACTGACCCACACACACAGACTGACACACACACACACACACACTCACACAGACTGACACACACACACGGACTGAAGACAGTGTTTGATGATGTCGATGTTGATGACGCAACCTGTTTGTCCTCCAGTGAAACACACCATCAGTTTGATGATTCTGTTTGTGCTGCTCGCGACACACTCCGTCTGAAACGCAGCAGTGTTGAATAATCTAGTGTTGACTAAACTAGCATCTGCATTAGCACACATTTAAACTCATCCATTCCCTGCTAACCTTCCAGTGCAGGTTCTCAAACACCACCTGATTGGCCACTGTGGTCACATGATCAACAGAAATGACTGATTGGAGTTGATGGAATCGACTCTTAGACTGCATTTATTTTACATTTTAACTAGAGATCTAAATAATAGTCTGATACTCAAATAATAGTTTGAGCTTATTATTGCATGTTTAATTTACTTCCTTCATAAAACCTGAAATTCTACTAGCTTATTCTTCAAGGAATCGCTAATATAATAATACAACCCCGAATCCTTAGCATGAATCCGTAACGTAAATTTGCATTGTCTTGCTGTAATATGCATGAGCATCCCTGGAAAAGAAGGCAGCATATTGTGCTCTGAAATTCTCTCTGTACACAACCCCAGACCATGACAGACCCTGACTTTTGGACTTGTTGCTGGTAACCGTCTGGATGATCCTTTTCATTTTTTGGTCCGGAGCACACGGCGTCCATTTCTTCCAAAAACACCTGAAATACTGATTTATCTGAGCACTGTACATGTTTCCACTCTGTGATGGTCCATCCTAGATGCCTTCAAGACCAGAAGAGTTGATGGTGCTTTTGGACACTGTTAACATAGGGCTTCCTTTTGGCACAATACACTTTGACCATACCTGTCAACATTGGGATGTGAAAATAAGGGATGTGCCCACCCTAATATGGGATACCCCCCCCCCCCTTAAAAAAATCCCCAAATGATTAAATATGCTCATCTTCAGCTGTAACATTGTAAATAAACAGTTAAACGCTCAGTAATATGTTTTATTATTATTATTTACAAAGGAAAAAAATAATTAGTATACATTAGCAGCTAATACATTAGCAAACAGTTCAGCTTATTAAAATTAATAGCTATTATAAATAAATAGAATCAAGATATCAGATCTCATTAACCTTTTCTTGTCTGTATAACTCACACATTCTGATTAAACAGCAGCGGATGCATCTCATTTATTTAGATTTTTAGTTTGATTACATTAAATAACAGAGGTGTCACTTTAAAAATGCACACATCTGATGTTATAATGAACGCTTTCCATTGCTTTCCTAACTTTTTATGCTTATTTAGGACTAAATTAGTTGTGTGTGAAAAAACCCCACCAAGATCGACATCTTTAGACATTATTATTATTAATTATGTGTATATGTCTGTTCAAACACACACCCAAATCACAGACTTTCACTCCGCTTCAGATCACATGTACAGAATCAGTTTGGGAAACAGCGTCTATTCATCACTATGGAGCGCGTCAGCTGACAGTCACGCACCGCTATATGAGGATTTGAGGATGGTATATGAGGGGCGACGGCACCTGTAATGAAAAGGAAAGGGAATCCTGCAGGTTTATATATATTTATTTCAGTGTTTTCATGCCTAAACAAAGCGAAAGCACAGAACAGACTCACATTTAAGAGCGAGGGGCGGCCCCTGGTGGTTCGGCGGTATGGGGTGTGTATAGGGAGGATCAATTAATCAATTAAAACTCTTTAATGTTTATTTGCCACCCTTCAGAGAAAGACGGAAAACACAGGATAAATACAGGAAAATACCTACAGGATTGTTGCGGGATAGAACTGTAAAATACAGGAGAATCACAGGAAAAACGGGAGGGTTGACAGGTATGACTGTAACTAGTGTTTAAATAACCTTAATGATGTCAGTTTGATGGATTGGGTGAAATATGTTTAGCCACGCCCCTACAAGCATTGGTTTGTAGCAAATTAAAGATGAGAGGAGGAGCTGAAAGGAAACCCCACCCCCTGCTTAATATTCCATATCTGTTTGACATGCATCACCATAATGGAATATAAGTAATAAAGTGGGTGCGGCACCGTGGCTCAGTGGTTAGCACTGTGGCCTCACAGCATAAAGGTCACTGGTTTGAGTCCCGGCTGGGTCAGTTGGTGTTTCAGTGTGGAGTTTGCATGTTCTCCCCGTGTTGGCGTGGGTTTCCTCCGAGTGCTCCGGTTTCCCCCACAGTCCAAACCCATGCGCTATAGGGGATTGATGAACTAAATTGGCGTGTAGAGTGTGTGTGAATGAGTGTGTATGGGTGTTTCCCAGTACTGGGTTGCAGTTGGAAGGGCATCCGCTGTGTAAAACATGCTGGAATAGTTGGTGGTTCATTCCGCTGTGGTGACCTCTGATAAATAAAGAGACTAAGCTGAAGGAAAATGAATGAAATGATAAAATGACTGAAAGAAATCTTGACTGTCGATCTACAGAGATGAATAAAACTCTGATGTGAATATTAAGTGACTGTAAATATACTGTTTTCTAATTTAGAGTATTATAACAGAGAAGCAGGGATTTTGACTATGACATTAGTTTTTATTTTTATGAGCATTTTGGAATATTGCACAAAAATGCTTAATGGAAATGCCAAGTTGTGTGACAATTATGAAAATACACTTAAAGAGGCTTCCTCTACTGCAGAACACCACATTCTCTTCTGTTTCTCACTGGATGGGAAAGACGCTGCTTTATCGGGAAATGTATTATTTGCATCTTTGGATGGAAATATAGCTACATCCTATACTTTTTACAACACCAGAATAACGAAGGTGTGTGTGTGTGTTTGTGTGTGTGTGTGTAGCTCGAATCATCCCTATGAAGTGGCCGAGGTCATCAGTTTGCCCATTGATCAGGGAAATCCTCCGTATCTGAAGTGGATTGGAGACGTAGTGCCGGAGTGACTCCAGTCTCCAGTGTTTTTTCCTCGTCTCAATCCCAATGTTTACTTTGCAGCAGAAGAATATCAGGATAAGGTTATGTTCCGGATGAGCAGATTGTTATAATTTACAGTGCATTAAAGCGTCACACTCAGCAGAAGGTGTGTGTTTTTGTCTTATTGTGAAGATTACAGGGTATGGAGTGCAAGAGCTTCAGTTCAGTGGGTGTTTCCACTCAAAGGAAGCCTCTTGTTTTGTTGAGGCCACTAAAAATAACACATACTGGTGTTAAAGACACAGTCCACTGAAAAACTCTCACTCAAGTGTTTATGAGATTCTTCTTTT
>NC_079440.1:739279-746779 GCF_903798145.1 Danio aesculapii
TGCTAGTGTGAATCAGGTATAAGACTTTACTCATCATAAACATGATTTCAGCAGGGGTCCTGGAGGACGAACTCCCATGATTCACACTCTGTCAGAGTCATCAAAATATGCATTTGTTTGTTGTGAATACTCGCCCTCTAGTGGCCAAAATTACATACTGTGCATTTCAGCTGCAATCTGCTCTGCACCTAATGCCTAAAGTAAAAGCCTCTCCTTGATCCTCATGTTGGATGCTTGACTCTGAGTGCTTTTCTTGACTGAATGTCTTGACTCTGAGTGTTTTTCTGGGATGTCTGACACCTGCGCTCCCTCACCTGAGAGCCTGTGACTCTGCTGTCGGCCCCTGGGGACCGAAGCGAGGCCCAAGAGGCTGGAGACGTGTGTCTGGAGCCGGGCTGAGCTGCTCCGGGTGCTGGGCGGCGCTGGGGGAAAGCAGCGCTGGTGGGGTGGAAGAACTCAGCCGGAAGATGAAAGAGAGATGAAGACGTCTGACCTTCTCTACTGCCATCTACACACACACCCACACACACACACACACACACACACACACACAAACAGAAACACACATGCACACACAAACACATAAACAGAAACACACACGCACACACAAACAGAAACACACATGCACACACAAACACATAAACAGAAACACACACACACACAGAAACATAACGCATATAAACGTACATACACACACACACACACACACACACAAACAAATAAAAACACATACACACAAACAGAAACACAGATAACACAAAAATACACCCACACCCACACACACACACACACACAAACAATATGTAAATATTGATGCCAATCTTATTTATTCAGGAACTATTATAGAGGAACCACACCAGAGGAACTACAGTAGAGGAACCACAGCAGAGAAACCACAGCAGAGGAACTACAGCAGAGGAACTACAGCAGAGGAACTACAGTAGAGAAACCACGGCAACGGAACTACAGCAGAGGAACTACAGTAGAGGAACTACAGCAGAGGAACTACAGCAGAGGAACTACAGTAGCGGAACTACAGTAGAGAAACCACGGCAACGGAACTACAGCAGAGGAACCACACCAGAGGAACTACAGCAGAGGAACTACAGCAGAGGAACTACAGTAGCGGAACTACAGTAGAGAAACCACGGCAACGGAACTACAGCAGAGGAACCACACCAGAGGAACTACAGTAGAGGAACCACGCCAGAGGAACTACAGTAGAGGAACCACACCAGAGGAACTACAGTAGAGGAACCACGCCAGAGGAACTACAGTAGAGGAACCACAGCAGAGAAACCACAGCAGAGGAACTACAGCAGAGGAACTACAGTAGAGAAACCACGGCAACGGAACTACAGCAGAGGAACCACACCAGAGGAACTACAGCAGAGGAACTACAGCAGAGGAACCACACCAGAGGAACTACAGTAGAGGAACCACGCCAGAGGAACTACAGTAGAGGAACCACAGCAAAGGAACTACACAAAATGAACTACAGCAGAGGAACTACAGTAATTGAACTATAGTAGAAGAACTAAAGCAAAGGAACTACAGTAGAGGAACCACAGCAGAGGAACTACAGCAAAGGAACTACAGAAGAGGAACTACAGCAGAGGAACTACAGAAGAGGAACTACAGCAGAGGAACCACACCAGAGGAACTGTGGTAAAGGAACCTCGCCAGAGGAACCACAGCAAATTAACTACAGCAAAGGAACTACAGAAGAGGAACTACAGCAGAGGAACTACAGCAGAGGAACTACAGTAGAGAAACCACACCAGAGGAACTACAGACTACAGCAGAGGAACCACACCAGAGGAACTACAGCAGAGGAACCACATCAGAGGAACTACAGTCAAGGAACCACAGCAGAGGAACTACAGCAAAGGAACCACACCAGAGGAAATACAGTATAGGAACCACACTAGAGGAACTAGAGTCAAGGAACCACAGCAGAGGAACTACACCAAATGACCTAGAGAAGAGGAACTCCAGCAGAGGAACTACAGTACAGGAACCACACCAGAGGAACTACAGTCGAGGAACCACACCAGAGGAACTACAGTACAGGAACCACACCAGAGGAACTACAGTCGAGGAACCACACCAGAGGAACTACAGTACAGGAACCACACCAGAGGAACTACAGTAGAGGAACCACACCAGAGGAACTACAGTCGAGGAACCACACCAGAGGAACTACAGTACGGGAACCACACCAGAGGAACTACAGTTGAGGAACCACAGCAGAGGAACTACAGCAAAGGGACTACAGAAGAGGAACTACAGTAGAGGAACCACAGTAGAGAGCTACTGCAGAGGGGTGTGGTTCAACAAAACATTAGGACAGCTAACCAATCACAACATTTCTTTTTTCCGAAGGCGGGCCTTCATTAAATCCATAATTAATCGAGAACTGTAATATAATAATGTAAATTCTTAGAAAAATAACGTATTTTTGATCAACCAAGCATGATGTTCTAGCAGACTCCCAAACAGAATCAAGACATAGTAAAAGAGCATAATAGCACCCCCTCTTAAACTCGTTTAGTGCAGCAGATCCATATATCCCCAAATTGTCAAGTTGTGGGTTTCCATCAAAAGATCACAGCCATTATTTGTTCATCAACAGACTCTAATGTTGGCCTGAGGCTAATCAGAAGAACTTAATCTGTTTTAATAGAGCAGATAGTGTCTGCTAGATGGCTGCTCTGCTGTTCTGTGTCTCCACTTTCCTGCACAATATAATCCTTTAACACGAGCATTATTAAAGTAAGATGCTTGTATACTCATAGGCTCAATGGTGTAACTTTGGTTTGAGAAGTGGTGGGGGGGACATAAAATATATTTAGGACAGTGGTGCTCAACCCTGTTCCTGGAGATCGACCTTCCTGCAAAGTTCAGCTCCAACCCTGATCAAACACACCTGAACCAATTCATTAGGACCTGAACAGCACTTGACAATAACAGGCAGGTGTGTTTGATTTGGGTTGCAACTGAAATCTGCAGGAAGGTTGATCTCCAGGAACAGGGTTGGTCACACCTGATTTAGGAGATACTAAATGGTGATATGACTATGATCATACAAAATCCAGAGAAAAAAAATAGGCTGATTAAACAAAATTAACTTCAAACTAACCGTAAATTAATCAATTAAATCAATTAAATCAATTAATCAATTAAACAAAAAATAAAACTTTTTGAAACTTTCTGTGTGCTGAATCACTCCTCCCTGCTGAAAAAAACAGCTTAAACCAGTCTAGGCTGGTTAGGTGGTTTTAGCTGGTCAACCAGACTGGTTTTAGAGGGGCTTTGGTCACTTTCAGGCTGGTGTCCAGCGACTTCCAGCCTGGTAGATGACCAGCTAAAACCAGCTTGACCAGCCTAGGCAGGCTGGGAGCCCAGCCAAAACCAGCTATGTCCAGCTTAAACCAGGCTGGTCAAGCTGGTTTTAGCTGGTCATTTTCCAGCTAAGACCAGGCTGGAAATGGCTGGAAACTAGCCTGGAAATGGCCAAAACCCTTCTAAAACCAGGCTGGTCTGACCAGCTAAAACCAGTCAACCAGCCTAGGCTGGTTTAAGCTGTTTTTTTCAGTAGGGCTTTGTGAAATCAACTGCAGACAGACATCAGCAAAATTAATATTTATAAAAATGATATGAAAATGTTGGATAATTTGTTCACTGTAAAAAAATAAATAAATATCTGAGCAACACAAATTCCTAAACATTAGACAAACATCAACAGTGTACAGTAGACAGTCTATTGGACAGAAAATATGATCATTTTGACCGGATATAATATACTGAATATTCATATTTCATCCATGTTGACACATTAAAATCATCTGTTGCAGCTTGCTGTTTACTGTTGATCAAACGGTTCACTTAAATTAAAAACAGAAAAGCTTAATTACAGACTACTTGTGACATTTACACTTAAAGGGATACCTGTGTGTACTAAAAAGTGAGCCAATTTAGGTCCAAGCGGCTTCAAGTAGAACATACAGTGCCCTATAAACAAGTGACAGTTTAATAAAAAATGAGGAAACTGTGAAAAATACTTCATTAAACCTAAAATACACTTCCTTTTCATAAGAGGTGTCTGAAGTGGACAGAAAGCTGATAAACAGAGGACACACAGATGGAGTCTGACCTGGAGAATGGAGATGAAGAGTCGACCGTCTGTCCGTCAGTGGACTCAAAATCTCACTGCTGCCCTGCTCCTCCTGCACACACACACACACACACACACACACATCCATACACACTGTAACTACAGTAACGTGATTAGGCAGTGTGGGACTCAATAACCATGCTATACATTTCTGCTAAAACATTGATATGATGCTTTAGTTGCACTTTAATGTCCTATTCACATGGGGCGTCAGTGTCAACCCTTCCCATTCACTTTGAATAGGTGACGTCAGGTGTTGCCGAACTGCACTGTGTTACAATTAGTAAACAGTTAGTCATTTGTGCACACCATAGTAGCAGTTTCTCATTCATTCCAACACATTGCAAACACTTTTGGACACGCATCTATTCCTTTTATGAAACTCTCTGCTGTTTATAACATCATCATTTGCTTATGTCATGTCAGTCAAAACTAACTGAACGTGTGAATGCTGAATAGTCACTCCATATTAAACTAACAGTGCTCATTTCATTACTGGAGTCATTACATACACAAATGTTGAACGAGCTGTCGAAATCTGTCAAGCTAATTTGATCAAAACAATTCAATCTTTCTTTTTCCTGAAAATGTCTTCTAAAATGAACAGTTTGATCAATGATTTACAGACCTGTGTGTGTTGTAGATTCAGTTCCAATATTCATTCATTCATTCTTTTCGGCTTAGTCCCTTTATTAATCCGGGGTCGCCACAGTGGAATGAACTGCCAACTTATCCAGCACATGTTTTGCGCAGCAAATGCCCTTCCAGCTGCAACCCATCTCTGGGAAACCTCCATCCACACTCGTTCACACTCATACACTACGGACCTGTTCACCTGTACCTCATATCATTGGACTGTTGGGGAAACCGGAGCACCCGGAGGAAACCCACACCAACACAGGGAGAAGATTAGATTAGATTAGATTAGATTCAACTTTATTGTCATTACACGTGTACAAGTACAAGGCAACGAAATGCAGTTTAGGTCTAACCAGCAGTGCAATAGCAGCAAGTTAGACCTAAACTGCATTTCGTTGCCTTGTACTTGTACACGTCATGCAAACTCCACACAGAAACACCAACTGACCCAGCCGAGGCTCGAACCAGCGACTTTCTTGCTGTGAGGCGACAGCACTACCCACTGCGCCGCCCTCAGTTCCAACATGTACTGCAATATTGTGTAGTTGTGCTCAGCTCTACACAAAGGGAGTTTGTGTTTGTTGTAAATAAGGCTGTGTTTATTCTTTTGCACAATGCTGTGAATACATTAGAATAGTAAAGAGCAAATGCAGTAAACATGTGAAACACTCATATTCAGTGTCTTGTACTCAGATACTTTACTAAATGCAGTGATGTCTAACTTTACCGTAGTGTTCAAATGGCTGTGCAAATACAGTGCTGTCTTGAGCATTTTCAGGACGTGTCACTAAAATCTGACTGGAAAAATGTCCAGAGTGAACTGACATGATGAAAACAGGACGAAGCCATCTGACTATTGTGTTCATAAACGATGGTGTCAGGACTCTTCATCTCGATGACACTCACACTTTCATCGACATCAGTACTTGATTTGAGGAATGAGCTCTCCATTTTTTGAGCAAGTGACACACTTCTGCAGGTCATCAGCTCGGTTTTGCAGTTTGGACTAACTGTTTTGAGAAATGCATTAACTGATGTGCAATTGTAAATAGTGTTGTGAGAAATGCACCAAAGTCACTGAGAAATACTGTCCAGTTTAATAGGAGGGCGAATAATCCTGACCTCAACTGTGCGTTTAAACTGACCTAAGTTGCGTTTTGGTTACACCTATAGTTAAAGGTACAAACTGTGCTATTAGTGAATCATTTACTGCCTAGTTTTTCTGGGTGGTTGCTAGGATGTCCTGGATGGTTGCTATGGTATTTCTTGGGTGTTACTCTCTAGGTTGATCTCCTTTATTTTGTATGAGCAAAAATCAGCAGGGATGTTCAGCTCCTTCTGTTCTCCCCTGGAAGGAGATTTCTACATTCAAGAACAACAACCGCAGAACATCCATATCCAAAATAATACGAAAAAACCTACATCAAAAGAGAATGAATGAATGAATTAAAAATACATCTCAAAACATTTCCCCGGCACACTTGATCTATTAAAAATGTCTGCATTTTTACACAGCTTTAAACAATAGATAAAAGCATCTCCTCTGTTCAGGGCTGTGCTGAAACACTGAGGGAAATCTCTTTTCATCTTTTGTTTAAAGCCACGTCAAAATAAAGCTTTTTACATTTATTAACAGAGTCATGGAGAATGCTCGTGCTTTTGTTTTTGTTTTGGGTATGAGCATAGAGCATCTAAACCCAAACCATTGATGTTTATAAGCTAATTAAAGTACATTAAATATTACACACATAATAAATAAATAGCAGTACTTGCAACAGATTAAACATTTACATTTTTATGTGTTCTCAGAGTATTTCTTTAATTAATAAACACTTCAGTTCAACAAGGATGCACTGAACTGATCACGTGATGTTACATCTTTTAGTTTTAGGTTTCTATTTCCTCTAAATCCTGCAAAATAAAATGCATCTCAGTTTGCACACAGATGCGAAGCCGAACTGTTTTGAGCGCTGATAATAATCATAAATGTGTCTTGGACATTCATATTATACTGATTTCTGAAGGATGCAGAACACTGAAATAATGATGCTGAAAATACAGCTTTACATCACGGCTACTGTACACATCACACTCTACAATAGATAGATAGATAGATGGATGGACAGATAGACACATAGACGGAAAGACAGATAGACATACGGACGGATGGATGGACAGATAGACACATAGATAGATGGATAGACACATAGACATCCGGATAGACATTGATGGATGGATGGATGGATGGATGGATGGATGGATGGACAGATAGACACATAGATAGATGGATAGACAGATAGACATACGGATAGACATTGATGGATGGATGGATGGACAGACAGATAGACACATAGACGGAAAGACAGATAGACATAAGGACGGATGGATGGACAGATAGACACATGGATAGATGGATAGACACATAGACATCCGGATAGACATTGATGGATGGATGGATGGATGGATGGACAGATAGACACATAGATAGATGGATGGATAGACACAGACACAGATGGATAGACAGATGGATGGATGAATGGATGGATGGACGGACGGACGGATGGATGGATGGACAGATAGACACATAGATAGAAGGAGGGATGGATTGACACAGACAGATGGATAGACACGGATGGATGGATGGATGGAATGATGGACAGATAGACACATAGATGGATGGATGG
>NC_079440.1:756779-759279 GCF_903798145.1 Danio aesculapii
ATTTAGGGCAGGACTATAAGTACTTTAGGGTGGGGTTATCAGAACTTTAGGGCAGGGCTAACAGTACTTTAAGGCGGAGTTATCAGTCCTTTAGGTACTCAAAACACATTTACATACTTCATGTTATATCAGATGTTATTTGTTATAGCATATATTACTATTTGTTATTCTATAATATAGCATTACAAGGATAATTTTTGATGCCATGTCTTTCCCCAATGTTGTATACTAACATCTCAAATCAGCTATTATCTTATATATAATTTATTTTAATCTCATGCATTGTGCACTGGTAAAGTGGTCTATTTTGAGTATTGTTTTATGCAGTTCAGGGTTTGTGTCGATGTAGAGCTAGACGTAAATCTGTACCTTCATGATGCCGTTCCAGTTGTCTCCAGTGGAAACCTGGAAGAGTGTGAGGAACGCCATGCCGAAGTTCTCGAAGGTGGCGTGCCGGCTCATTCCTTCACACGGGTATTCCACATTACACACTGACACACAAACACCAGCAGAGAGAAACAATTCATCAATTACATTTCAGATTTCAGCTTACTCTTACTAATACTGAACTTTGAGGTCAGTCAATTTTCAAAAAGTTTCTAGAAGACCTCTCCTCACTACAGTGATTTATTTGATAAAGTAATAGCAAAACTGTGAAATATTAATACAATCTAAAAACAGGAGAAGCTGATGATGAAGGGGAAGAGCTGACAACAAAGGGGAGGGGCTGCTGGTGAAGAGGAGGAGCTATGAATGAAGGAGAGAACCTGATGATGAAGAGTTACTGATAAAGCAGTGAAGATGCTGGTGAAGGGGAGGGGCTGATGAAGAGAAGGAGCTGCTGGTGTAGGGGAGGAGATGATGAAGGGGAGGGGCTGATGATGAAGAGCAGGGGTTACTGATGAAGGGGAGGAGCTGCTGGTTAAAATTAGTTGATGATGAAGGGGAGGAGCTGCTGGTAAAGAGAAGAGGCTGATGATAAAGGGGAGGAGTTACTGATGAAGGGGGGGGGCTGCTTGTGAAGAGGAGGAGCTGACGATGAAGGGGAGGGGCGATGATGAAGAGGAGTTACAGATGAAAAGGAGGAGCTGGTGATGAAGGGGGGCTGATGGTGAAGGGGAGGAGCTACTGGTGATGGGGAGGAGCTGCTGGTGAAGAGGAGGGGCTGATGAAGGAGAGGAGCTGATGGTGAAGGGGAGGAGCTGTTGGTGAAGGGAAGGGGCTGATGATGAATATGAGCAGCCCCTGGTGAAGGGGAGGAGCTACTAGTGAAGAGGAGGGGCTGATGAAGGAGAGGAGCTGATGATGAAGGGGAGGAGCTGATGAAGGAGAGGAGCTGATGATGAAGGGGAGGATCTGATGATGAATGTGGAGGAGCTGCTGGTAAAGGGGAGGGGCTGATGATGAATATGAGCTGTCCTTGGTGAAGAGGAGGAGCTACTGATGAAGCGGAGGAGCTAATAATGGAGAAGAGTTTATGATAAAGGGGAGGAGCTGATGAGTGATAAGGTTAGATGATGTATTTTGGATTGAGAAAGCAAAATTGTACAACATAAGAGATTACACCACCTGAATGTGTTGGTACAAGTAATA
This sequence comes from Danio aesculapii, assembly GCF_903798145.1. Lineage (NCBI taxonomy): Eukaryota > Metazoa > Chordata > Actinopteri > Cypriniformes > Danionidae > Danio > Danio aesculapii. The sequence continues at coordinate 758,373 of NC_079440.1, forward strand.
CTGAACCTGTTAGTTTGATGATTCATTTCACAAATTTAGCAACTGGTAAGCCTCATCTTGGAAAGCATTTCTGGTTCATTAGGGCTGGTTGGGACAACACTAAACTCGTACACTACACAGCTGAGTATAAGTGCACAGTGTGTCATTTGGGACGCAACAGAGATGTTTTCAGACTGAGAAAGCAGTTTATTACTCACCCAGTTCTCCAAACAGCTCAACACCGAGCGCAGCGTAGATGAAGAAGAGCAGAACGAAGAGCAAACCCAGATTCCCCACCTGAGGAAAACACACACACAGAGCTCAACAACAGCACAGAGCCTGGTGTGAAGCTCGAACCCAGACGCCAACAGCACAAACAGAGTCATTTAATTCCCAGAATGAGCTCTGCGCTGGTCAGAGACTGCCATTATACGCTCACCGCTGCTTCAGTGCTTATATTCAAGGTTAATTCCTTTGATTACAGTCCCAGAAGACCATCTGAGCCCTCCACAAAACAGCAGCTTCTTCTCTTTTTTATTCCTCACACACACTTGACTTTATATCAGTATAGATTTAAAGGCACAGTTCACCCCCAAAAGAAGATCTCCTCAACATTTACTCGCATTCAAATGGTTTGCGGGTTGGAAGGGCATCCGCTGCGTAAAAACGTGCTGGATAAGTTGGCGGTTCATTCCACTGTGGCGACCCCAAATTAATAAAGGGACTAAGCCGAAAAGTAAATGAGTGAATGAATTCCCATTTTTGGTGAACTGTCTCTTTAAATCCGATTAAGTCAGCTACTATGTAAAGCACTGAAGTGTCATTAATAGTGAACAAGTGCCGTTGATGCGCTCTGCAGATTGCCTTCTTCTGTTTAACTGTGTGTTTGCAAGCGTAAAATGAGTCAGCGAATTCATTGGAGAGCCGT
>NC_079440.1:769279-799279 GCF_903798145.1 Danio aesculapii
TGAGGCCGACTCTGATCGGTGTTGTTCAGTGTTTGGCTGAAAACTCTTTATTGAAGGATATTTTGGGGCATCTGTGGTGAAAACACAGTTTCTGTTTCTGTTGTTTGTGTGTGCTTGTGTGTTTCGGTCGAGTGTGTGTGCTTCTGTTGTGTGTGTGTGTGTGTGTGTGTGTGTGTGTGTGTGTGTGTGTGTGTGTGTGTGCCCCTCACCTGCCCCAGGTTGTCAAAGTTGTACTTGTGATGAACCCAGCGGTAATTGGCGGAGAGACAGTCGGATTTATTGGTGACATTTCTCACATCCAGACCAACACAGTAATAGAACTTCCCTTTGAAGAGCTGTTGACACACACACACACACACACACACACACATCATAAGCACACACACAAAGCATACATATGACAGAAACACACACATACACACACACACACACACACACACAACAGAAGCACACACACTCGACCGAAACACACAAGCACACACAAACAACAGAAACAGATACATACACACAAAACATACAAATACACACAACATGCACACACACATAAACACAGACAGAGACAAACACACATACACACACAACATGCACGTACATACAATCAAACACACAAATGCGCACACACACAAAAACATGCACAGAGACCCAAACACACACAAACACACACACACACAGAGATCAGCGTCTGCAGGATGAGTGTTATACATCAGTGTGTTGTGATCATGAGCTGCACCTGAACCCCCAGAATGCCAAAGATGATGAAGAAAGCGCAGCAGATGAGGACGATGTTCCCGATGGGCTTCAGCGACGTGATCAGAGTCTCCACCACCAGTTTCAGGCCTGGAGCTCGACTGATCACCCTGAAAACAACACAGTCAGAACAAAACCAGCACAGAACCAGCTCTGAACCAGCACAGAACCAGCACTGAACCAGCTCTGAACCAGCTCTGAACCAGTAGAGAACCAGCTCTGAACCAACACTGAACCAGCTCTGAACCAACACTGAACCAGCTCTGAACCAGATCTGAACCAGTACTGAACCAGATCTGAACCAGCAGAGAACCAGCAGAGAACCAGCTCTGAACCAACACTGAACCAAATCTGAACCAGCACTGAACCAGCAGAGAACCAGCTCTAAACTAGCTCTGAACCAGATCTGAACCAGCACTGAACCAGCTATGAACCAGATCTGAACCAGCTCTAAACCAGATCTGAACCAGCACAGAACCAGCTCTGAACTAGCTCTGAACCAGATGTGAACCAGCACTGACCCAGCTATAAAATAGAACAGAAACAGCACTGAACCAGCAAAAAACCAGCACTGAACCAGCACTATATAGTAGCCAGGGAAGTATGAGATTTCTAACGCAGTGTTTTAATCGCTGCTGTGCTTACGTCATCCTCACCTGAGTGGGCGAAGCGTCCGCAGCAGCCTCAGCACCCTCAGGACCCCCAGGATCTTGGCTCCACCCGCCATCGACACCACAATGTCAACCAGAGACACAAACACCAGAAACCCGTCCAGAATATTCCAGCTGCTGCGCAGATACGCCCGCTCGCCCAGATACAGACCCTTCGACACCACCTGCACACACACACGCGCACACACACACACACACACACACACACACACACACACACACACACACACACCAATGTTTCAGTGGAAGAAATCAAAGTAAAACAGTCCATTAGTGATTTGTTTGAGTTGTGGTTAATACATCTCATGAAAGCAGAATAAGTTCTCCAGTGATGTGTGGTTTGCAGTAGTCAAATATCTGATATCTGGGGGTTCAAAAAAAACAACTAAATATAGAGAAAACTGGCTTTAAAGTAGATCAAATTAAGATCTTCGCAATGCATATTGCTTATCAAATATAGAGTTTTAATATATTAACAGCAGGAAAATGTTCATGAAACAAGAGTGGCAATATATCACAGTGCTAATATAGTGTACTGTTGCTTTAAGAGCCGCACGGTTCAGATTGATATGCCTTTCATTACTTTACAACTCTTTATGTTCATTTATTTCATGCTGAAAATTCACTTTACATGCTTTTACCTGTTTTCATGTGAAACTGAGCTTTGCATTGGAACGTGTACTGCTGCAATGGGAGCGGGATACGACACAGTATTCGCTTTATCTCCATTAATGCTTTTCCATAATTGCTGGAGCCAAAATCAAAACTGAACAGCCCTAATGCAGTGTATTTTTGGCTACTGCCATGTCAAAATGAAGAGAGTTTTTCATAAAACGTGCCAAATAAGCCAAATAATAATAAGATTCTTCCCCTTACCCCATCAGCAGATGATTTCCTTGTTTTATGGAAAAATCCCTTCATTTTGACTTCATTTACTTCTGAAAACAGGACAATATTGCTTGCTTGTCTAGATAATGCTTCTTGATTTATACTTTGTAGATATTTGGACTAGAAACAAGACAAAAACTCTAAGTAAGCACAGCATTCTTTGCAGTATCCCCTGTCTCTCTCTCTCTCTCTCTCTCTGTCACACACACACACACACACACACATTCTCTCCCTCTTCTTCTGCATGATCAGGCGTTGAGTTTGGTGTTATTTCATCGTATCAGGATCAGACCTGTGACCCTCCAGAGCAGCGCTGACAGACCCAGACAGATCCTCTTTCTGGAAACGCTCTGTTCTGACAGTGCCATCACCGTCTTTACCACGGTAAAAGCTGACAGGTACAGAGAGAGAGAGAGAGAGAGAGAGAGAGAGGAGATGTGCAGCACTGCATTTGAAGCAGATTTTAGCTCAATGACAGGAGCCTGGACTGAAAACAGCACTGCAGGATAACACCAGAACAAACACCCATAACCACAGCCGAACACTGATGGAAAACAGGCAGGACTAGCAGAGGACTGCAGCTCTTTACAACACTGTTGTTCTCATGTGAATTATGCTGAGCTAACGCACCAATAAGAGCTAAAAAGCATTTATTATTAGTTAATATTAAACAAAAAAACTTCATTGAAAACTATTTTTATACTACGTAAAGGAAGTAAAATAATAATAAAATTAATCAGGTAATAAATACAACATTTTTATTAAATTAAATGAATTAAAAATTGATTTAATAAATTAATAATGAACAAAATGATTAAAAAATTACATTTAATAAAATATAAAATAGCTAAATATTCATTTAAATTAAAATTAAAATGCAAATAAAATTCAATTAAAATAAATGAAATGTTAAATAAATTAATAGTTAAATTAAATAAAATTTATTAAAATTAAAATTAAACTAAACTAAATAAAACTAAATAAAATTTAATTAAAATAAATTTTAAATTTAAATAAAATGAAATAAAATAAAAATAAATTAAATTAAAAAGTAAATTACATTAATTTAAAATTTAGATAAAATAAACAAAAATAAAAATTAAAAATAAATAAAATTTAATAAAATTAAATTAAATTAAATTAAATTAAAACAAATACATTAATAAAATAACAAAAATAAAATTCTTTTTTATGCAGTTTCATTATGTACGTTTCATTAAATGTACTCTGTTCTGCTGTCACTATTTTTGGATCTCAAATATTTTTCTTTTGACAAATGTTCTGCTTGAGTTTTTTTCATTCATGAATTATTATTAATATCATTAATTAAATATTACTGCATGAGCAATAAATGAACAGTCTCTATGATTCATCCATTAAGAAATCACTAAATTGTTATTAGTTAAATGAGTCCATGTATTAACTCCCTCATTAGTTAATATAACACGTATTAAGGGAATTAAAATATTACGGCTGATTAAAATAATTTATAGATAATGTATAAATCATATATAAGGTCTATTTGCAGCTTATGCAGTAATAATAAATGACATTTATAATAAAAAAATAACTCTCAACCCTCATTTTACAACCCTCAAGCAAAACTTTTATACTTAATAACAGCAAATATTTTAGATCAATAAAAAGTGAATAAAAAAAGATTAGATTAGATTAAAAACAGAGCAAATTTCATGAGTACATAAAGAATACTGCATAATTAGACAAGATTTATTTAGTTATTCATTTATTTGTTTGTTTGATTTTTGTAATGTAAAGAACTTTGATTTTAATTGCATAATTTTTTTTAATTAAAAGTTAATATATATATATATATAACTTGGGAGGGCTGGAGGGCATCTGCTGTGTAAAACATATGCTGGAATAGTTAGTGGTTCATTCCGCTGTGGCGACCCCTGAAATAGAGACTTTTCTTCGGCTTAATCTCTATTTCAGGGGTCGCCACAGCAGAATTAACCAACAACTATTTCAGTATATGTTTTGCACAGCGGATACCCTTCCAGCTGCAACCCAGTACTGGGAAACACCCATACACACTCATTCATACACCACAGCCAATTTAGTTAATCAATTCCCCTGTGTTTGGACTGTGTGGGAAACTGGAGCACCCGGAGGAAACCCACACCAACACGGGGAGAGCATGCAAACTCCACACAGAAACACCTACTGAGCCAGTCAAGGCTTGAACCAGCAACCTTCTTGCTGTGAGGCGACAGTGCTAACCACTGAGCTGCCTATTTTTTTATATTCTTTGCTATCTTTTATTCTTTTGTACTTTGCTCTCAAAATCTAAATATGTTTGACTGAATAACAGACACAAATGTACCTCCATAACCCTGTTCAGAGTCAAGCTTCTGCATCTGCGTCTGTAACACACTGATAAAACCGAAGCTGAGCACTAAGTAAAGAACTGTTCATTAGAGCTCAGCTAAATACACAGAGAGAGTTTCCAGCGCTCTCATTGGCTGATCTGCTAACGAGGCTGATCTAAACGAGCTGAATAATGAGAGTGAGCAGAAGCAGAGCCTCAAATGAACACTTTTACTGCTGAACACACTGAATATGCAGTCAGATACTATATTCAGAATTTCCCGCAGTTTTCTGGGCATTCAGCTCCGCCACTGATGCGGTAAGAATATTCAACGTACCACACCGTTTCTGACTTTTAGACGTTCTGAAAGAATAAGACTAGCTCACCTGTGAAAATCCCTCAGCCGTGACTCAGCGCGGCTGCTGCTCAAGAACTGCTGTGTGGTTATTAACATGCTCTGGGTCACTGGAATTTAATTAAACATGCTTTTGGGTCTCTAAGTGGTTGCTATGGAGTTGTGGGTGGTTGCTAGGGTGTGGAGTGATTTTGTTGGTTGCTAAAAAGGTGTTTGGGGTTGATGATGTGTCATTAGTGAATGCTCTTCTAGGTTGCTAAGCAGTTGCTAGGTTGTGCAGGTGGTTGTTATGGAACTAAGTGATCGCTGGTGGCTTGTGTTGTTGGTAAGTGGCTAATAAAGTGTGCATGTTGGTTGCTAGGGCTGTGATAAGTAGTTACTATGGTGTTGATTAGTGTTAAATCATTGGTAAAATATGTGAATTGATCATTTGTTATCAGAATATTTGTCACATAAATTTTCTTGCTGGTTGCTAGGGTGTTGTGTATGGTTGCTAGGGTGTTGTGTATGGTTGCTAAGGTGTTGTAGAGTGATGATGTTGGTTGCTAAAAAGCTGTTTGGGTTTGAAGTGTCACTGGTGAATGCTCTTCTAGGTTGCTAAGCAGGTTGCTAGGTTGTTCGAGAAGTTGCTAGGGTTGCTATGGTACTGATAAATCCCTACCAGTGTTTTCAGTTGTTGGTAAGTGGCTAATAAAGTGTTCACATTGGTTGCTAGGGCTGTGATAAGTTGTTACTATAGTGTTTGATTGGTGTTATTGGTCAAATACTGTATGTGTATTGATCATTTGTCATCAGGTTAATTTGTACTATAGGTGTCATAAATTTTCTTGCTGGTTGCCAAGGTGTTGTGTGTGGTTGCTAAAAGGCTGTTTGAGGTGGTGAATGCTCTTCTAGGTTGCTAAGCAGTTGCTAGGTTGTTCGAGTGGTTGCTAGGGTTGCTATGGAACTGACAAGTCATTATCAGTGATTTCAGTTGTTGGTAAGTGGCTAATAAAGTGTTCACGTTGGTTGCTAGGACTATGAAAAGTTGTTACTATGGTGTTTGATTGGTGGTATTGCTCAAATGTGTGTATTGATCATTTGTTTTCAGGTTATTTTGTACTATGTGTCATAAATTTTCTTGCTGGTTGCTAAGGTGTTGTGTGTGGTTGCTAGGGTGTGGTGGAGTGATTTTGTTGGTGGCTAAAAATGTGTTTGGGGTTGATGATGTGTCATTAGTGAATGCTCTTCTAGGTTGCCAAGCAGTTTCTAGGTTGTGCAGGCGGTTGCTATGGAAATAAGCCATTGCTGGTGGCTTGTGTTGTTGGTAAGTGGCTAATAAAGCATTCACATTGGTGGCTAGGGCTATGATAAGTTGTTACTATGGTGTTTGATTGGTGTTATTGGTCAAATATGTGTATTGATCATTTGTTATCAGATTATTTTGTACTATGTGTCATACATTTTCTTGCTGGTTGCTAGGGTGTTGTGTGTGGTTGCTAGGATGTTGTGGAGTGATTTTGTTGGTTGCTAAAAGGGTGTTTGAGGTTAATGATGTGTCATTAATGAATGCTCTTCTAGGTTGCTAAGCAGTCGATAGGTTGTTCAAGTGGTTGCTATGGCACTAACAAGTCATTACCGGTGGCTTGTGTTGTTGTTGATAAATGGCTAATAAAGTGTTCTCGTTGGTTGCTAGGACTTTGATAAGTTGTTACTATGGTGTTTGACTGGTGTTATATATCATCGGTAAAATATGTTGATTGATCATTTGTTATCAGGATATTTTGCACTACAGGTGTCAAATAAATTTTCTTGCTAGTTGCTAGGGTGTTGTGTATGGTTGCTAGGGTGTTGATGAGCTATTGACACTTTTGTGGGGATCGTTGATCATTTGTCATCAAGTTATTTGTTAGGTGTAAATTAAATTTTATTGCTGGTTGCTAGGGTGTTGTGTGTGGTTGCTAGGGTGTCGCAAAGTCATTGCCAGGGTGTTTTTGATTGTTGTCATGTGGTGGGTAAAAAGAGTTTGATCTTTTTGTTAGATTTTTTAATGCTATTAATAATTTGTTATCAGGTTATTTGGTATTATGGGTGTCAATGTTGGTTGCTTGGGTGTTGTGTGTGGTTGCTAGGGTATTAATAAAGTCATTGACAGGGTGTTTTTGATTGTTGTCATGTGGATGCCCAAGTGTTCTTTTTGTTTGTGTTTTAATTGCGATGATCATTTGCTATCAGATCGTTTGGTACAATAAGTGTCAATGTTGGTTGCTAGGGTTTGGTGTGTAGTTGCTAGGGTGTTGATAAGTCATTGCCAGTCTGATTTTAAATTGCTGCAACATGAAGGGTGGACTGTTCTTTTTGCTTGCTTGTGTTTTAAATGGCATTGATCATTTGCTATTAAGTTATTTGGTAATGTAGGTGTTAATGTTGGTTGCTAGGGGTTTGTGTGGGGTTGCTAGGGTGATAAGTCATTGGCAGGGTGTTTTTGATTGCTGCCATGTAGATGGTGAAGTGTTCGTTTTGTTTGTGTTTTAATTGCATTGATCCTATGCTATCATATCATTGGTGCAATAGGTGTCAGTGTTGGTTGCTAGGGTTTGTGTGGGGTTGCTAGGTTAATGAGAAGTCATTGCCAGTGTGATTTTAATTGCTGCAATGTGGAGGGTGGACTCTTCTTTTTGCTTTATTGTGTTTCAATGCCATTGATCATTTGGTACAATAGGTGTCAGTGTTGGTTGCTAGGGTTTTGTGTATAGTTGCTAGGGTGTTGATAAACCATTGACAGGGTTTTGTTGGGTTGTTGGTATGAGGATATGTTTTTTAGAGTGTTGTTTTCTAGGTGGTTGTTAAAGTGTGCTTTCTGGCATTGCCTAGTCTTTGAGGTTTTAGCTCATGTCTATCAACACAAGAGCTGCAGAGATAATGTCTGAGTTTCTGGTGTTCAGGTGAAACATTACCTTGACCGTCATCTCAGCCACAAAGATGGCAGTGAACACATAGTTGGAGATGGTGAGGAGGACTCGCTCCTGATGGGAGAACAGAGAGAGAGAGAGATTGAGGAGCGCTGAACTTCACTTGAAGAAAAAGAACAAATGTTAAAACAGCGAGGCCGGCAGCGTCGGCTAATGATACAGCAGTGCGGGAAATGTCAGGCAGGGAATGAGATATGTGACTTTTCCACCGGGGTAAAATATCCTGTGATTATCACACTGGAAATGTCACATTCACACTGCTGAAGTGCTCATTTCACTAAACCAACACAGCTGAGCCTCGGCAGGACTAGTTAACATGCTGATCAACATCTAAATCAACTAATCATCATGCTGTCTCAGAACATTAACACAAGTGCCATTTGTCTCTACAAATGGTTGCTAGGGTGCACTGGTGGCTGCTAGGGCAATGCTAGGGTATTACTAGGGTGTATTGTATTGCCAGCCTGATCTCACGAGGAAACGTAAGTATTTTACTTTTTGTTAGTTTAGTGGCTAATTCGTATGAATTCGTACAAAAATGTATGTTTTTAAAAAGGAGGTGTGGCACCTAACCCCACCCCTAACCCCAACCATCATTGGGTGATGAGCAAATCGTACTAAATTGTACGAATTCGATCGTATGAATTCATACTAATTATCCACTAAATCAAAAAGTTACGAATTGCCGTGAGATTGCGTTGGTATTGCTGGTTCACTATTGGTAAGGTGTTCTTGTTGGTTGCTAAGTAGTTGTTTGAGGGTTGTGGGTGTATTCTAGATTAGATTAGAATATCTTTATTGTCCCCGAAGGGCAATTAGATTTACAGCAATAGGCGACAGTTGACAGCAACAAGTCACACTCGACAACATAAAATAACAGTAAACAATACAGTAATCATTTAAAGCTTGTTTAGTAACCCAACTGCAGTTGGAACAAATGAATACAAGTATCTGTTTGACCTTGCCCGTCGTGAATAATTATACCTTCAGCCTGATGGCAAGAGGCAAAACTTAAAATAAAGTGGGTGGTTCTCATTTGCTAAAATGGACCTAGCCTTATTTAAGCCTCTCTTCTTATACACTTGTCCAATACTGTTAAGATTTATGCCCAAGATCTTTTGAGATTGATGAACAATTTTTGAAAGTCTGTTTTTACTTGTCACCCTCAAATTACCATACCAGCATACTACTGCAAAAGTTAAGAGACTCGATAGGTCTTCTAGGTTACTGATAAGAACGATACTAGTGTTTTCTGTGATGTTAGCACATAGTTGGTGCATTAATAATGTTGGTTGCTAGTCATAACTACGTCATTCTGAGTTTTAGTATTAGTTATGGTTGAGGTTGTTGATTGTCAAGTTGTCGCTAAGGTGTGTTAAATGGTTGCTAGGGTGTGTTGATTATTACTATATCCATATGGTGTTTTGTTTTGTTGTTTCAAAGATGGAAAATGTTCTTGTTGGTTGTTAAGTTGTTGTTAGGGTGTTTTGGTGGTCAATATGCTATACAGTTAGGTCTATAAATATTTAACCATCAACACAATTCAAAAATTTTTGGCTCTGTATACCAACACAAAGTTGAAATAAAAACGAACAATATGCGCTTTAACTACAGACTGTCAGCTTTAATTTGAGGGTATTTACATCCAAATCAGGTGAACGCTGTAGGAATTACAACAGTTTGCATATGTGCCTCCCACTTGTTAATGGTCCAAAAGTTATTGGACAACTGGCTTCTCAGCTGTTCCATGGCCAGGTGTGTTATCCCCTCATTATCCCAATTACAATGAGCAGATAAAAGGTCCAGAGTTCATTTCAAGTGTACTACTTGCATTTGGAATATGTTACTGTCAGCTCTCAAGATGAGGTCCAAAGAGCTGTCAGTATCAGTCAAGCAAGCCATCATTAGGCTGAAAAAACTAAATTCAGAGAGATAGCAGAAACATTAGGCGTAGCCAAAACATCTGTGTGGAACATTCTTACAAAGAAAGAACACACCAGTGAGTTCAGCAACACCAACAGACCTGGAAGACCACGGATACTACTGTGGTAGACGACTGAAGAATTCTTTCCATGGAGAAGAAAACACCCTTCCCTTCACAACAGTTGGCCAGATCACGAACACTCTCCAGGAGCCAGGTGTGTGTGTGTCAGAGCAACAATCAAGAGAAGACCACACCAGAGTGAATACAGAGGGTTCAGCACAAGATGTAAACCATTGGTGAGCCTCAAAAAAAGGAAGGCCAGATTAGAGTCCTAAAAAAAGCCTTCACTGTGCTGGAACAACATCCTCTGGACAGATGAGATCAAGGTCAACTTGTACCAGAGTGATGTTAAGAGAAGAGTGCAGTGAAGCATGGTGGCGGTTGTGTCATGGCGTGGGCATGTGTGGCTGTCAGTCTAACTGGTTCTCATGTAGTTATTGATGATCTGACTGCTGTTAAAAGCAGCAGGATGAATTCTGAAGAAACTCATTGAACGGCGCCTCACAGTGCAGATGGAGAATGACCCAAAGCATACTGCAAAAAGCAACCAAAGAAGTGGAATGCTATTCAATGGCCTGGTCAATCACCTGATCTGGATCTGATTGAGCATGCATTTCACTTGCTGAAGACAATACTAAAGGGAAAACACCCCAAGAACAAGCAGGAACTGAAGACAGTTGCTGTAGAGGCCTAGCAGAGGACTATGAGGGATGAAACCCGGCGTCTGCTGATGTCTGTGTGTTCCAGACTTCAGACTGTAATTGACTGCAGAGGATTTGCAACCAAGTATAAAAAAGTGAAAGTTTGACATTTGATTATTATTCTGTCCAATTACTTTTGGTCCCTTAACAAGTGAGAGGCACATGTGCAAACTGTTGTAATTCCTACACTGTTCACTTGATTTCGATGTAAATATATTAAGTTGTTGCTAGAGTGTTTTAATGGCCAATATGCTGTAATAATAGGGTGTTTTGTTGTTTAAAGATTATTTTCTGGTTGCTAAGTGGTTGCTAGGGTGTTTTAGTGGCCAATATGCTGTAATAATAGGGTGTTTTGTTGTTTAAAGAATCTTTTCTGGTTGCTAAGTGGTTGCTAGGGTGTTTTAGTGGCCAATATGCTGTAATAATAGGGTGTTTTGTTGTTTAAAGAATATTTTCTGGTTGCTAAGTGGTTGTTAGGGTGTGTTAGTGGCCAATATGCTGTAATAATAGGGTGTTTTGTTGTTTAAAGAATATTTTCTGGTTGCTAAGTGGTTGTTAGGGTGTGTTAGTGGCCAATATGCTGTAATAATAGGGTGTTTTGTTGTTTAAAGAATATTTTCTGGTTGCTAAGTGGTTGCTAGGGTGTGTTAGTGGCCAATATGCTGTAATAATAGGGTGTTTTGTTGTTTAAAGAATATTTTCTGGTTGCTAAGTGGTTGCTAGGGTGTTTTAGTGGCCAATATGCTGTAATAATAGGGTGTTTTGTTGTTTAAAGAATCTTTTCTGGTTGCTAAGTGGTTGCTAGGGTGTTTTAGTGGCCAATATGCTGTAATAATAGGGTGTTTTGTTGTTTAAAGAATCTTTTCTGGTTGCTAAGTGGTTGTTAGTGTGTTTTGGTGGTCACTATGATGTCAATAGTGTGTTTTGTTATTTCTTTATTTCTGTTCCAAAGAATTTTCCTTTTTGGTTGCTAAGTTTTTGCTAGGGTGTTTTAGTGGCCAATATGATTTAATAATAGGGTATTTTGTTGTTCTAAAGATCTTTTTTCTGGTTGCTAGGTGGTTTGTTAGGCTGTTTTGCTAATATACTTGATATCTATAGGGTGTTTTATTTTTATTGTTGAGTTTTATTTTAGGTCACCAAGTGGTTGCTAGGGTGTTTTAATGGTCACCAGTGTGCTTAGGGTCAGTACCAGAGTGCAGAAAGGCCTTACCTGCATAAAAATCACTTTTAGTTCATGCAGCTGTAATGCGCTCTGAGGAAACACCGTTTTAAAACAGCATCTGATCGATTCTGTCGTCTGTTAGATCCTCATCTACACCTCTGTGAGCTTGTCTGACACTCAGATCTGAGCAGATAATTCCAGTGTAATTAAGCCTGGAGTTTCCCGTTCACTTCTCCTCTATGAAGCTCCGTCAAGCTCAAACAGTGATGTGACAGATTTCATGCAGAGCTGCAAATCAGTGTGTCACTCCTGCGAGACGACACAGAGTCAGACGAATGACGAAACTTACCAGGCTTCCCTGATGGATTCTGGGCCTTTCCAGAGCCACTGTGATGCAGTTGAGGAAGATGAACGCAAGAACCACATAGTCAAAGAGTTTATGAGCGATGACAGCCTGACACATCAGACGAAACCTAAGGAGAGATGAGAGAAATAATAACTCACCATCAGATCACTGACCACAAAGAAGGATAAAATAGATTAATTGGATTTCCATTTTTTAATTAAGTGGTTGCAGATAAATTATGTGGGTTGTACTTAAATTTTGTAATGTTCAACTTAATTAGTTTGTTTAAACTTAGACCATATAATTAGTTTGCAACCACTTAACTTAAAAACATTTAGTAAATCCAATGAATAATTTCTTCAATGTTTTCTAGTCTACTTTATATTTAATATTAAAGTTGAGGCATCAAAGTTCACTGATGAAATTGCAAGTACTAAGGTGCATAAGGTAAACGATCAATAAATAATATGAAAATAATGCAACATTTTCACCAATCAGAGTCAGAATGTCTTTACAGGTTTTTTTTAAATCTGAACGATGATCTAATAATTATGGCAACACATGTAGTTTACATTTGTCTTCTACTTTTTAAAGATTCCCTTCACGTTAGTATATGTATGTTTCTTTAAAAATTTGTACATTTTTCTATTCAGATGTCCACTGTGCTTTAATTATGGTTGCTTTGTTTTCTTGTGGTTTGATAGGTTACCTATACTACAGTGAGCAGCTCTAATAATTAAGAAAACATGTAATTTGCATTATTTATTTATTTATTACATGTAGTTTGCATTTTCTTTAGGCTTGTTTGATTTTTACGAACTTTGAAAAAATATGCTTCATGTTAGGATGAAAACTCTATTAGTACGAGTATTTTTCCATAATATTTATTTAGAATTTTTAATTTTAAAATCTACAAATCACATATACACACACACACACACATACACACACACACACACACACACACATTCACATATATATATATACATATACATACATATATACATATATATATATACATATATATATATATATATATATATATATATATATATATATATATATATATATATACACACACACACACACACACATATAATTACATAACACAATACTTGTACTTTTACTTTCAGTACTAGAGTAGTACATTTTGAAATAAACTACTTACAATACTTAAGTACAAAAAATGTTGAATACTTTAGTACTTAAGTATGGTGCTTAAAGAGCACTTCAACTTCTACTCAAGTCACTTGTGATAGAGCACTTGTACTTTTACACAAGTCTGGGTCTCCAACACAATCTCACGGCAATTCGTAACTTTTTGATTTAGTGGCTAATTCGTATGAATTCGTACGATCTAATTCGTACAATTTAGTACGATTTGCTCATCCCCCAATGACGGTTGGGTTTAGAGGTGGGGTTAGGTGCCACGCCTCCTTTTTAAAATCGTACAATTTCGTACGACTGAACGTGTACGAATTCGTACGAATTAGCCACTAAACTGACAAAACGTAAAATACTTACGTTTTCTTGTAAGATCAGGCTGGGGTCTTTAGTACATTATCCATCTCTGCTAATACTACAGTCAGTGGCTCTAATAATTAAAGAAGCATATCTGATTTCTGTGTGGGATTTTTACATTTGTTTTATTCTGAAAGTCTCGCTTCATGTTAGGATGGAAACTCGGTTAGTATGATTCCATAATATTTATTTTGCACTTTTAAAAACCGACTAATCTTCACATTCAGATGTGCACTGTGTCTCTACTAACCCTACTGTGTGTGATTTCTCTGAAACCTGTGCGCTGCTGTAAGCTGCTACTGATCTGTAGTGTTCACTAACGGCTTGATTCAGGTTTGTGACCTTTAATAAATCCAGCGATTGAAGAATCGTCCGGCTCTCGCTGCTGTGATCTGATCATAGGAGTGTGTAAATGAACACACGCTGAGAAAGCGGCCTGATACTGCTGTGCTTGCCCTTGTAGAGTCTCTGAATAACTGCACACGTGAGTCTGCGATGCACGTATGATACTCTAATCCCATCAGTAGCATGTTTTCATCCTGCTATTTTAATGCACAGTTTAAATATTGCATTAAAATATGCCAAGATGTGCATAATGTTTTACAAAACACACACAAGAACGTATGCACACTACTGAGTAGGATGAACTCTTTACTTGATGATTTACAGATGATTTGACAGATATAAATGTGTGTGTGAGGGTCTTTGTGTCATTAATGTTGGTCTGCAGATATAAATGTGTGTGTGTGAGGGTCTTTGTGTCATTAATGTTGGTCTGCAGGTATAAATGTGTGTGTGTGAGGGTCTTTAGGTCATTAATGTTGGTCTGCAGATATAAATGTGTGTGTGAGGGTCTTTGTGTCATTAATGTTGGTCTGCAGATATAAATGTGTGTGTGTGAGGGTCTTTGCTTCATTAATGTTGGTCTGCAGATATAAATGTGTGTGTGAGGGTCTTTAGGTCATTAATGTTGGTCTGCAGATATAAATGTGTGTGTGTGAGGGTCTTTGTGTCATTAATGTTGGTCTGCAGATATAAATGTGTGTGTGTGAGGGTCTTTAGGTCATTAATGTTGGTCTGCAGATATAAATGTGTGTGTGAGGGTCTTTAGGTCATTAATGTTGGTCTGCAGATATAAATGTGTGTGTGTGAGGGTCTTTGTGTCATTAATGTTGGTCTGCAGATATAAATGTGTGTGTGTGAGGGTCTTTAGGTCATTAATGTTGGTCTGCAGATATAAATGTGTGTGTGAGGGTCTTTGTGTCATTAATGTTGGTCTGCAGATATAAATGTGTGTGTGTGAGGGTCTTTGTGTCATTAATGTTGGTCTGCAGATATAAATGTGTGTGTGTGAGGGTCTTTGTGTCATTAATGTTGGTCTGCAGGTATAAATGTGTGTGTGTGAGGGTCTTTAGGTCATTAATGTTGGTCTGCAGATATAAATGTGTGTGTGAGGGTCTTTGTGTCATTAATGTTGGTCTGCAGATATAAATGTGTGTGTGTGAGGGTCTTTGTGTCATTAATGTTGGTCTGCAGATATAAATGTGTGTGTGTGAGGGTCTTTGCTTCATTAATGTTGGTCTGCAGATATAAATGTGTGTGTGTGAGGGTCTTTAGGTCATTAATGTTGGTCTGCAGATATAAATGTGTGTGTGAGGGTCTTTAGGTCATTAATGTTGGTCTGCAGATATAAATGTGTGTGTGTGAGGGTCTTTGTGTCATTAATGTTGGTCTGCAGGTATAAATGTGTGTGTGTGAGGGTCTTTGTGTCATTAATGTTGGTCTGCAGATATAAATGTGTGTGTGAGGGTCTTTAGGTCATTAATGTTGGTCTGCAGATATAAATGTGTGTGTGATGGTCTTTGTGTCATTATTGTTGGTCTGCAGATATAAATGTGTGTGTGTGAGGGTCTTTGTGTCATTAATGTTGGTCTGCAGGTATAAATGTGTGTGTGTGAGGGTCTTTGTGTCATTAATGTTGGTCTGCAGATATAAATGTGTGTGTGTGAGGGTCTTTGTGTCATTAATGTTGGTCTGCAGATATAAATGTGTGTGTGAGGGTCTTTGTGTCATTAATGTTGGTCTGCAGGTATAAATGTGTGTGTGTGAGGGTCTTTGTGTCATTAATGTTGGTCTGCAGATATAAATGTGTGTGTGAGGGTCTTTGTGTCATTAATGTTGGTCTGCAGGTATAAATGTGTGTGTGTGAGGGTCTTTAGGTCATTAATGTTGGTCTGCAGATATAAATGTGTGTGTGAGGGTCTTTGTGTCATTAATGTTGGTCTGCAGATATAAATGTGTGTGTGTGAGGGTCTTTGTGTCATTAATGTTGCTCTGCAGATATAAATGTGTGTGTGTGAGGGTCTTTGTGTCATTAATGTTGCTCTGCAGATATAAATGTGTGTGTGAGGGTCTTTGCGTCATTAATGTTGGTCTGCAGATATAAATGTGTGTGTGAGGGTCTTTGCTTCATTAATGTTGGTCTGCAGATATAAATGTGTGTGTGAGGGTCTTTGTGTCATTAATGTTGGTCTGCAGATATAAATGTGTGTGTGAGGGTCTTTGTGTCATTAATGTTGCTCTGCAGATATAAATGTGTGTGTGAGGGTCTTTGTGTCATTAATGTTGGTCTGCAGATATAAATGTGTGTGTGTGAGGGTCTTTGTGTCATTAATGTTGGTCTGCAGATATAAATGTGTGTGTGAGGGTCTTTGCTTCATTAATGTTGGTCTGCAGATATAAATGTGTGTGTGTGTGTGAGGGTCTTTGTGTCATTAATGTTGGTCTGCAGATATAAATGTGTGTGTGTGAGGGTCTTTGTGTCATTAATGTTGGTCTGCAGATATAAATGTGTGTGTGTGAGGGTCTTTGCTTCATTAATGTTGGTCTGCAGATATAAATGTGTGTGTGTGAGGGTCTTTAGGTCATTAATGTTGGTCTGCAGATATAAATGTGTGTGTGAGGGTCTTTAGGTCATTAATGTTGGTCTGCAGATATAAATGTGTGTGTGTGAGGGTCTTTGTGTCATTAATGTTGGTCTGCAGGTATAAATGTGTGTGTGTGAGGGTCTTTGTGTCATTAATGTTGGTCTGCAGATATAAATGTGTGTGTGAGGGTCTTTAGGTCATTAATGTTGGTCTGCAGATATAAATGTGTGTGTGATGGTCTTTGTGTCATTATTGTTGGTCTGCAGATATAAATGTGTGTGTGTGAGGGTCTTTGTGTCATTAATGTTGGTCTGCAGGTATAAATGTGTGTGTGTGAGGGTCTTTGTGTCATTAATGTTGGTCTGCAGATATAAATGTGTGTGTGATGGTCTTTGTGTCATTATTGTTGGTCTGCAGATATAAATGTGTGTGTGAGGGTCTTTGTGTCATTAATGTTGGTCTGCAGGTATAAATGTGTGTGTGTGAGGGTCTTTGTGTCATTAATGTTGGTCTGCAGATATAAATGTGTGTGTGTGAGGGTCTTTGTGTCATTAATGTTGGTCTGCAGATATAAATGTGTGTGTGAGGGTCTTTGTGTCATTAATGTTGGTCTGCAGGTATAAATGTGTGTGTGTGAGGGTCTTTGTGTCATTAATGTTGGTCTGCAGATATAAATGTGTGTGTGAGGGTCTTTGTGTCATTAATGTTGGTCTGCAGGTATAAATGTGTGTGTGTGAGGGTCTTTAGGTCATTAATGTTGGTCTGCAGATATAAATGTGTGTGTGAGGGTCTTTGTGTCATTAATGTTGGTCTGCAGATATAAATGTGTGTGTGTGAGGGTCTTTGTGTCATTAATGTTGCTCTGCAGATATAAATGTGTGTGTGTGAGGGTCTTTGTGTCATTAATGTTGCTCTGCAGATATAAATGTGTGTGTGAGGGTCTTTGCGTCATTAATGTTGGTCTGCAGATATAAATGTGTGTGTGAGGGTCTTTGCTTCATTAATGTTGGTCTGCAGATATAAATGTGTGTGTGAGGGTCTTTGTGTCATTAATGTTGGTCTGCAGATATAAATGTGTGTGTGAGGGTCTTTGTGTCATTAATGTTGCTCTGCAGATATAAATGTGTGTGTGAGGGTCTTTGTGTCATTAATGTTGGTCTGCAGATATAAATGTGTGTGTGTGAGGGTCTTTGTGTCATTAATGTTGGTCTGCAGATATAAATGTGTGTGTGAGGGTCTTTGCTTCATTAATGTTGGTCTGCAGATATAAATGTGTGTGTGTGTGTGAGGGTCTTTGTGTCATTAATGTTGGTCTGCAGATATAAATGTGTGTGTGTGAGGGTCTTTGTGTCATTAATGTTGGTCTGCAGATATAAATGTGTGTGTGAGGGTCTTTGCTTCATTAATGTTGGTTTCCAGCTCTCCATTGTGTCAGATGTGAAATGTTGTTGTGCTGATTGTAAAAGCCCTCAGCCCTCCATCATCACAGTGCTTCAGTATTCTTCTCCTCTTCTATTATTATTCCTTCCAGAACTGTCTTGAGCATCTGTCTGTGCTCCAGTCTCCAGATGCCACCGTGTTCATTGCGTTTAAGCTTGGTGTTCTGAGGTGCAGCTCATTTATAAGAGAAGAACAAACACCACAGTGGAAAAACTCCACTCCTCTCAGTGATATTTCTGACTGTGCAGCAGCAGCTGAGGAGGTGATGCTCTTCTGTTTCTCATCAGATGGAAACGCTGCTGTATTCACTAATGTTTTATGAAATATTCCAGTTTGTGCATAAATCTAACTCACATCTTTGCATGGAAACACAGCTAGTGTTCAGCCTCCTTTTATACTCACTCCAAGGAAAAAACTCTCAAATGGTTAATAAAAGTTTCCTACAGAGCAGCCGAACACCAGCAGATGCTGCAGAGATCAGCAGGACGTACAGTCAACACTGATCAATCAAGACTCTTCACACACTGTTTCTCACAGTATTTTCTTCTGGAGAAAGTCTCATTTATTTTAGCTTGGCTGGAATAGATTAGTATGGAATATATTAAAAATACCAATACTGGTCAATATTATTAGCTCCTTCAGCAATATTAGTGTTGGATTTTCTCCAGAACAAACCACTGTTATACAATGACTTGCCTAATTACCCTAACTTTACCCCAATTACCCTAGTGAAGCCTTTAAATGTCACATTAAGCTGAATACTAGTGTCTTGAAGAATATCTAGTCTAATATTATTTACTGTCATCATAGTGAAGATGAAATGATTAGGAATGAGTTATTAACACTGTTATGTAATGTGCAGACATACTTGTTCTGAGGGGAAAATAAGTAAATGGACCAGTTTTCTCTCTTCTCACACCAGTCTGGACGATACACCTCCATCATCTTCTGGATCCTGAAACACAGGCTCTGATGCACACACACACACACGCAGTCACACATACAGACACACACACACACACACACACACGCACACACACACACACACACACACACACACACACACAAAATAAACACACATGCACAAAAATATACAGACACAAACAAGCACACAGTCAAAGATATAGACATGCGAACACGCACAAACACACATGCACACAAATACACATATATGTCTGTCCATCCATCCATCTGTTCTTCTACCTGACTGTCTATACATTTATCGGCCCATCCATCTGTTCATCCTTTTATCGGTCCATCCATCAATCCAACTTTTCATCCATCCATCTGTTAATCATTTTATCTGCCCATCCATCTTTCTATTCATCCATCCATCTGTTCATCCTTTTATCAGTCCATCCATCCATCCATCCATCCATCCTTCTAATAATCCATCCATCTGTTAATCATTTTATCTGCCCATCCGTCTTTCTATTCAACCATCCATCTCTCCATCCTTTAATTGGTCCATCCATCCAACCATCCATCTGTTAATCATTTTATTTGTTCATCCATCTTTCTATCCATCCATCTAACCATCCATCCATCCATCTGTTGATCCTTTTATTGGTCCTTCCATCCATCCATCCATCCTCCTAATAATCTATGCATCTGTTAATCATTTTATCTTTCCATCCATCTTTCTATTTACCCATCCATCCTTTCATCCTTTTATTGGTCCGTCCATCCATCTTTCTACCCATCCATCCATCTGTTCATCCTTTTATTGGTCCTTCCATCCATCCTTCTATTAATTCATCCATCCGGTAATCATTTTATCTGTCCATCCATCCTTCTATTCATCCATCCATCTGTTCTACTACCTGCTTGTCTATACATTTATTGGTCCATCAATCTGTTCATCCTTTTATCCATCCATCCATCCATCCATCCTTATATTCATCTACTAATCATCCACCCATTATCTTTATCCATCCATGCATACACTATCCATTTCTCTAAATCCATCCTTCTATTCATCCATCCACCTGTTCATCCACTTATATCCATCCTATTCATCCTTGCATCTGTTATTTCTATTCCTTTATCCCTTCATCCACCCTTATTTCTCATTCATTCAGTTATTTTCTTTTCAGCTTAGTCGCTTTAATAATCAGGGGTCACCACAGCGGAATGAACCGCCAACCTATCCAGCATATGTTTTACACAGCAGATGCCCTTCCAGCTGTAACCCATGACTGGGAAACACCCATACACACTCATTCTCTCTCACACACACACACCTGAAAATTTGGCCTACTCATTTCCCCTATAGCGCATGAGTTTGGACTGTGGGGGAAACCGGAGCACCCGGAGGAAACCCACACCAACACAGGGAGAACATGCAAACTCATATACACCCCAATACATTGATGTTATTCTGCACTCACGTATTCAGTGTCCTCCTCCAGGTCCTTCTTGTCTTTGCGTGCGTTGAGCTGAGGGTAGATCTCCGCCAGCAGTGGCCCCTGAGGGCCCGGGGTCTTCCCGTTACAGTCCTGGTGCTCATCAGACGTGCTCTTCTTTCTGGCCAGAGGGGGGCGCTGCAGGACCTCCGGCAGCTCCAGAGAGAGGGCGCGGCGGTCCAGGCGGGACAGCAGAAGAGAGTGTGGGAGCAGAGACTGGTGCTCCGCGGGGTGAGAGTGGACACTGCGGACCCTCAAACTGCCCCCTATGACCCCTGCGGCCCTCAGACCCCGGCCAGAACGACCTGCACTGTTCCAGCTGCAGCGGCGGCTCCAGGATGCCTGAGGTGGAGGAGGACGACCCCAGTTATGGTAGTGGGAACTGCGGCTGTGGCGCTGCAGAGGGGAATCAGGACACAGAGAATTGTTCAGCAATATATTGGTTCATCAATCGATTGGTTGTCAGTATATTGGTTGATAAATGTATCGGTTCAATGTATCGGCTCATCAATGTATCAGTTCAAATCAATCTGATGGTTCAACAATGTATCAGTTCATCAATGTATCAGTTCATCAATGTATCAGTTCATCAATGTATCGGTTCAGCAGTGTATCAGTTCATCAATGTATCAGTTCATCAATGTATCGGTTCATCAATGTATCGGTTCAACAATGTATCAGTTCTTCAATGTATCGGTTCATCAATGTATCAGTTCATCAATGTATCGGTTCATCAATGTATCAGTTCATCAATGTATCAGTTCATCAATGTATCAGTTCATCAATGTATCGGTTTATCAATGTATCGGTTCAACAATGTATCAGTTCATCAATGTATCGGTTCAACAATGTATCAGTTCATCAATGTATCGGTTCATCAATGTATCGGTTCATCAATGTATCAGTTCAAATCAATCTGATGGTTCAACAATGTATCAGTTCATCAATGTATCGGTTCATCAATGTATCGGCTCATCAATGTATCAGTTCAAATCAATCTGATGGTTCAACAATGTATCGGTTCAGCAGTGTATCAGTTCATCAATGTATCGGTTCAACAATGTATCAGTTCATCAATGTATCGGTTCATCAATGTATCGGTTCAACAATGTATCAGTTCATCAATGTATCAATTCATCAGTGTATCGGTTCATCAGTGTATCGGTTTATCAATGTATCGGTTCATCAATGTATCGGTTCAAATTAATCTGTCGGTTCAACAATGTATCAGTTCATCAGTGTATTGGTTCATCAATGTATCAGTTCATCAGTGTATTGGTTCATCAATGTATCGGTTCATCAGTGTATCGGTTCATCAGTGTATCAGTTCATCAGTGTATCAGTTCATCAATGTATCAGTTCATCAATGTATCAGTTCATCAATGTATCGGTTCATCAGTGTATCAGTTCATCAATGTATCGGTTCAACAACGTATCGGTTCATCAATGTATCGGTTCATCAATGTATCGGTTCATCAATGTATCGGTTCAACAACGTATCGGTTCATCAATGTATCGGTTCATCAATGTATCGGTTCATCAATGTATCAGTTCATCAATGTATCGGTTCATCAACGTATCGGTTCATCAATGTATCAGTTCATCAATGTATCGGTTCAAATCAATCTGTCGGTTCAACAATGTATCAGTTCATCAGTGTTTTGGTTCATCAATGTATCGGTTCATCAGTGTATCAGTTCATCAATGTATTGGTTCAACAATGTATCAGTTCATCAACATATCGGTTCATCAATGTATCGGTTCAAATAAATCT
Source organism: Danio aesculapii (assembly GCF_903798145.1). Taxonomy (NCBI): domain Eukaryota; kingdom Metazoa; phylum Chordata; class Actinopteri; order Cypriniformes; family Danionidae; genus Danio; species Danio aesculapii. The sequence continues at coordinate 791,484 of NC_079440.1, forward strand.
GTCGGTTCATCAATTTGTCAGTTCACCAATGTATCGGTTCATCAATGTATCGGTTCATCAATGTATCGGTTCATCAATGTATCAGTTCATTAATATATTGGTTTAGCGATCTATTGGTGCATCAATCTATCATTTCATCTATCTATCTTTCTATCATTCCGTGTCAATCTATTAATAATCTATACATATGTTTGTCAATGAATGAATGAAGAACATACAAACCAATAAGTTTATCTATTTATCGATATGTTGGTGAATTTATCAGTCACCCAATCCATCTGCTTGTCTGTTGATCAGTCAATCAATCATCTATATATCTGTTTGTCAATAAATCCTTCTTCAAGTTCCTCTATCAGTGTCTCTCTCTCTCAGTGCAGCTGTAGTGCAACAGAGTGAAAAATAAAACTTTATCTAGAGAAAAAAATAAAGTGAAATAGATCTGACTCCTAACGACACGCGCTCCTTAAACAGTGAAGTTGAGTTAACTTTACAGAGTCACGTGCGTGGGGTAATTGCAGTTGGCGTGTTTCTGATCTCGCTGACTGCATTTGCTCATTTTTAGCAGCAGGAGTGGTTAAAGCAGTTGCCATAGAAACCTGTGTTCTCCGCCGTCGAGCTGTCATGTTGACCTCATACACAACATACAACGCTTCATATCCAAGAACACAGCTGACCGTCATGAAGCGGAGATACGCTACGTTTGATGATGAGTGATGCATGTGGAACGAACTGTTTTAATTGAACACTCCTGCATCTGTTAGAAGCGTGCGTGCTCTCTGATCACTTTCTGTCTGAGCATTGCAGGGTTATAACAGGGAGATGTTGAATTCCCAGAGACTTTTCCCCACCACAGTCTGGCGACGGCACGTGTCTTCAAGAACAACAGCTCCTCAACGCACTATATTTAACCCACGCTCGCCTCTCTCTCTCGCCATACCTCAATTAAAAGAGCGGTTACCATGGAAACCCAAAAGCCTTGGCTGAGCGTCCGTCACACATTATAAAGAGAATTTCAGTCTCTTGCAAACACAGAATGCTTGAGGGATTTTCTAATTGCAAATCTTTAAGGTGCCGTGAAGTGCTTTGAAATGAGCTCTTTTTGTTTTATGTTTGATGCATTCTCATCTGGAACATGAACTGGGCGGGGCAAAGAGCAACTCCTCCTCCTTTTCAAAAATAAGCCAATAGTGTTGTGTTTTTAATCACAGCTCTGCCAGTGTGACTGTTTGAGCTCAAGCTCATTAAATGAACAGCAAATAATAATAATAATAATAATAATAATAATAATAATAATAATAATAATAATAATAATAATAAATAATAATAAAATAATAATAATAATAAATAATAATAATAATAATAATAATAATAAATAATAATAATAATAAATAATAATAATAATAATAATAATAATAATAATAATAAAAAACACAGAACAGAACGAACAGAAACAACATCTACAAAGCATAATGATTGTAACATTTAGAAAATAACTAATAAATAATAAGAGCTCAGAAAATCAATGAGAAGGCGGTGGAGCATGTCAGGTACTGATGTCAGATAGTGGTTAAGTGCATCGATATATATAGCACCGTGGTGCTCACGGCGACCCGAGTTGGATTCCCAGCTTGAGGTCTTTTGCAGATGCTTCCCCTCTCTCTGCTCCCAATACTTTCCTTTCTGTAACCTCCACTGTCCTATCCCAATTAAAGGTGAAAAACCCCTAGAAAATCATTATTTAAAAAAAAATAATAATAAAAAAAATTGGTTTGTCCATATATATTTACAGTTGAAATCAGAATTATTAGCCTCCTGTTTATTTTTCCCCAATTTCTGTTTAACAGAGAGCAGATTTCTCCAACACATTTCTAATCATAATAGTGTTAATAACTCATCTCTAATAACTGATTTATTTTCTCTTTGTCATGATGACAGTAAATAATATTAGACTAGATATTCTTCAAGACACTTCTATACAGCTTAAAGTCACATTTAAAGGCTTCACTAGGGTAATTAGGGTAACTAGGCAGGTTAGGGGAATTTATTGTATAATGATGGTTTGTTCTGTAGACTATTGAAAAAAATGTAGCTTAAAGGGGCTAATAATTTTTAAAAAAGTTAAAAACTGCTTTTATTCTGGCCGAAATAAAACCAATAAGACTTTCTCCAGAAGAAAAAATATTATCAGACATACTGTGAACATTTCCTGAATCTGTTCAACATCATTTGGGAAATATTGAAAAACAAAAACAAATTCAAAGGGGGGCTAATAATTCTGACTTCAACTGTATATGGACAAACCAAAACATTGGGTTAAATTTGGCCCTATACATTTAAAAAAAAAAATAACCCAGCAGTTGGTTTAGTCCATACTACACACAGAATTGGGTTGAAATATCAGCAATTTTTAGAGTGTTGTGAGCATTTGATTGGTCAGAAGATTTGATGCTGAAGCTGAAGTATGGGGTGACATAAATAAAGTTGCTGAATTGTTTACATGGGTTTGTCTCTTATGTGTTTGTTCATTCCTTCTGATTTGTTGCTGAATAACATATCAGAGCTTTCTCTTCAGCTGACTCTATCCGACGTTAACCCTGATGATACTGATATTAACATCTAAAAAACATCATTATGGTTTCACAGGAACAGTTAGCCTGCCCTAATGTTACCTTCACTCATATTGAACAGAATTATGGCATTGACTGACCAGAGATGATGACCTTATGCTCCTCCCCCCTTTTTAAACCAGCCAATAGCATTTAGTTTTATCACAGCTCTGCCTGTGAGACTGTTTGAGCTCAAGAGCATCAAATAGAAAGCAAATAAGAAGAAGGGGGTGGGGCATGTCAGACACTACAGAGCATCTGATTGGTCAGACGATTCTATGAGATACTGAATGAATGAACGTCAAAGAAAACCAATGCATTCATCCGGAAGTGACAAACAGCAAGACTTGAATGTTTACATCTTCTAAATGTGAATTTTGACACTGTTTTTGGAGCACACTAGCTTATAGATAATCAATCTATAAGTTCATCATTCTATAGGCTCATTAGCCAATCAGTTGATCAATGTATCGGTTCATCAATGCATCAGTTCATCAATCTATATAGATATAGATATCCGCAAGTCTAACTCCATTTTGATTTCACTGTTTTCAACCTCCTCTAATGTTTCCTCGACTCATTATTATGACTGATTTCTCCACTGACTGACCAGAGAGGAGGATCTCCTGCCCAGGCAGATAGTGCGTCTGCGGTGGTTCTGCTCAGAGAAGCTGATCCTGGGTTTCTCCTCTGCCAGCGGCTCCAGCTCCAGATGCCCGTTAGGAGTGAGCGAGGGCAGCTTCGGGTCTGCAGGAATAAAACAGCAGTCAGCTAAAGCCCACAGCAGCTCTCAGTCCATCCACATACACTGTAAAGCCCTCGAGAGACACTACTAATGTCTGTTTATGAGCCCCTGAGGAGTCTCTGGCCCTCTACAGCCACAGAAACACTGCAGTCTATCAGAAGAGTCAAAGAATCCCACTAGATGTGTTATTTCATTCTCATCACAGCACTACACTGGAGCTGAGCAGATTATAGCTGATTATAGCGGATAGGTTTCATCATAGAGTGAATGTTTCATGATCATACCAGAGAACGTGAGCGAGTCTTTGTGCTTTTCACTTGCATTACAGGATGATCCCTCTTCATCATCATCATCATCATCAGAGTATGAGCGATTGGCGTCTCCCTAAAACACATTTCAGACAGACGAAAGCCATAAGGAGCTGCAATCAGGCATTCTGCAGGTTTCAAGTCAAGTTTAAGACCTTTCTGAATGAAATTTCAGACTTATACAGAGCTAAACACTACAGTCTTGTTCTAATAGCCTGGTAATGGAAAAGAGTTTTACTTGCCTCATCAAAAAAATATCAAATTTTGTGATTTTTTTAGCCACACACGTTACATAATGTGTCATAACAAGCAAACTCTGGTTGCATCCATGCACTTTTTACCAAAACATTTCTTTAACAAGTTTTTAAACCAATAATAAACTAAATGTACAGTACGCACAGTTCAATGTAAAACAAATGCTATTTTAAGGAAGATAATTAGACCTTATTGGTAAATATAATAGTTAATAAGTACAATTTTTATTAAAAAGTTAAAAGGGATAGGGTAGGTGTTGACCTGATTGGGTAGTTGTACATGCACATAGGAAAAGTAAGACGTGTTTAAAATGATTTAAGGTCTACAACACAATATTTGAGTCAATTTAGGACTTTTTAAAGCAGGGGTGCCCAAAATTTTTCTTATGAAGGACCAAAAAACAAACCTGATTGAGTGTAGTGGGCCGATATACCAAACTCTATTACATTAAAGTTGCCATGGGTCGTTTCCTAATTTGTTTAATATTTAAAAATGAATAGGAAACATTGCTTTATATTAAAAAATGCTGTATATGTCTTTTAATTTTATAATGAACTTTTTTTACAGTTAAAAAAAAAAATCCCATTTATTACAACACTTTTTGCCTTCATTTGCCTGCCGATGTCTTCTGTATTGTCCTCTATGTGTCAAGTGACGGTATTTATACACTGAAAAAAAGGATTCAAAGATGATTCTTTGGATTTACTCAATTTTTTTACGTTAAGGGGTTGTAAACAATTGATTTGGGTTGAATTTAAACAAATAAATTAAGTTGAACATTATTAAATTGAATTTGTTTGTTTAAATTCAACACAAATAAATTGTTTGCACCAGTTTTGCAGACTTCATTTTTTTCAGAGTATTTAGAAAAATCTGATTCATTTACAACATTTTATTAAAACATTTCATTTTATTTAGCTTTTAACAAAAAAACAGGTTACGTTTAATTAGAAATGATGATCTCTATTAAAGGCATTTGGGATGGTGGGCCAAATCAAAGGTTACCATGGGCCAACTATGGTCCGCGGGCCCCAGTTTGGGCATCTCTGCTTTAAAGCCTGAAATTAAAGACATTTTAAGATATACTGTATACCATTCATTCATTTTCCTTCAGCATAGTCCCTTAATTATCAGGTGCCGCTACAGCGGAATGAATCGCCATCCATTCGAGCATATTTTTAACACAGTGGATGGCCTTCCAGCTGCAACCCAGTACTGGGAAACACCCATATACACTCATTCACACACACACACACACACACACACACACTATGGCCAATTTAGTTCAATTCCCCTATAGCGCATGTGTTTGGACTGTAGGGGAAACCGGAGCACCCGGAGGAAATCCACACCAACACGGGGAGAACATGCAAACTCCACACAGAAACACCAGCTGAGGCTCAAACCAGCGACCTTCTTGCTGTGAGGCCACAGTGCTAGCCACCATGCCACCTGACATATATATTAAATTGAACGAGCTATATGTAAGACCTTTCATACAATCTTCACTTCTTGTTGTGTGAACTGAGTGAATTAGACCTTTATTCACCCCTAGAGCCACGTGAGATGCTCTTTCTTTTGGATGGATGAGCTCTATTGGACTTCTTTTAGGCCGCTGATATAGAAATCAGCCAAGCATTGAGTTTGCAGAGCTGCAGAAGCCCAAGATGATTTAAAAATAACTGGGATTTGATTCGACTGACAGAAGAAAGTCAAATACCCCCAGAACGCCTTGAGGGGGAATAAATCATGCGACAGCTTTCATTTTCTGTGTGAACTAACCCTTGAAGCAGAACATTTTAGGCTGAGGACTGACAGGAGGAGCTGCAAATGTACAGTATGGTAAAAACGCTGTGTTAGTGTGTGTGTGTGTGTGTGTGTGTGTGTGTGTGTGTGTGTGTGTGTGTGTGTGCGTGTGTGTGTGTGTGTGTGTGCTGGAGTTCTTCACCTCGGCCTGAAAGCCCTCCACCAGTATGGCCACCAGCAGATTAAACAGCACATAATTCCCGAACGTCATCAGAGCCACGAAATACAGAGCGGCCAGAGGAGACGTGGAGGCCATACCGTTATACAGGACCACGTTCCAGTCCTCCTGCGTCAGGATCTGCACACACACACAGATGTTTGCAGTGTACAGACTGTCTCTCATCTCCCCCTAAACTCAACCCTCACAGCAAACCATCTTGCACTTTTACATCTTCACACTCCTTCATTCTGCCGGATTTAGGAGCCCTTTTCCTTATGGGGTCCAAAAAATGTCCCCACAAGGTCAGAATTTACTGGTATTGCTATAATAGTGGGGACATTTGGTGAGTACTAAACAAATGCATAGACAGGCGCAGACTAAAATATGCACCGGCACAAACACATGCACACAAATACACAAATATACACAAATACACACACACACACACACACACACACACACACACACGTTTCCCTCACAGCAAACAATCTGCACTTTTACATCTTCACACTCCTTCATTGTAACGTATTTAGGAAGCCTTTTCCTTATGGAGTCCAAAAAATGTCCCCACAAGGTCAGAATTTACTGGTATTGCTATACTTGCGGGGACATTTGGTGAATACCATACACAATACCAAATGCTTAGACAGACGCAGACTAAAACACGCACACACAAACATACTGTACATGCACAGACACACACAGGCAGAGAGGCACACACACACACCAGCACAAACACATGCACACATTCACAGACACACTCTCTCTGTACCTGAAACACAGTGACGATGGCCCACAGCAGAGAGTCAAAGTTCTTGCGGTCCGGAATCGTGTCTCCAGAATCATTCTTCAGACTGAACTTACAGCCAAATATATGCATTCCCAGAATACTGCAGAAACACACACACACACACACACACACACACACAGAGTTTGAACAGATTCTAGACAAACACACACACACATAGAAAGTCTGAAGAGTGTTTTCACATCACTCTAACGAAGAGGAGGAAGACACACACACACACACAACACACCTGAAGATGAAGATGAAGAGCATCAGCAGCATGCAGAAAGTGGCCACGTTGTCCATGGTCTTCATCAGCACCACCAGTTGTCTGCGCAGCGCTGGCATGAAGCGCACCAGCTTTAACACTCGCAGCAGCCGGAACGTGCGCAGGATGGACAGACCGCCGTCAGACTGACCCACGATCTCACACACACTCAACACACACACACACACACAGTCATGTTAAAACCTCTATAAAAAAAGCCTCTTCAATTGCAAATCACTTTGGAAAAGCATACACTGAATAAACATAAAATAAATAAATAAAACTAAATTAAAAATACTAAATTAATGTTAAAATTAAAATATTTAAATTAGATCCAATTAAATTAATTAGAATAAAATAGTTACATTAAAACAAACTAAAATACTGTTGAATTAAACAAAAAAATATTAAATTAAATGAAAAATACAATTAAATTTAATTAAATCTGCATTAAATACAGTTTTACAGAGTTTTTAGCATTAGCTGATAAATAGCTGCTCATTTCTGTGTTTGAGCTCCAACCAAAAACTAAATAAAGAGCTATTCCCACTAATGTTACGCAAAATTTCCTTTCTTAAACATCAGACTTTGGATAAAAGTTTAATGTCTAAAACAGAATTGTTCTGCTTGTTGCTTTAAAACCCGTTTGAGAGTTGAGATTCCAGAAAAGGTTCTTATAACTAATCAAGGATACCAAAAGTGACCAAGAGAGCCAATATTGTAATTTATTCATTCATTTCTTTATTAATCAAGGGTCACCACAATGGAATGAACCGCCAACTTATCTAGAACATGTTTTATGCAGCGGATGCCCTTCCAGCTGCAACCCATCACTGGGAAACACCCATACACACTCATTCT
>NC_079440.1:804279-881779 GCF_903798145.1 Danio aesculapii
ACAAATTCAGTCATGCCACACACACACACACCTGCTCCAAGTCTCCACTGATTGGACTCCCACAGCTGATACTGCTTCTGGACTAATCACACACACTACTTTAGCAGCACACACACTCACTTCCTTGCTGAGTCTTGTTTACCTGTAAAGTGACAATTCAACGCGTTTTCCTTAGTCTTGTTTCTCCGTGTTTTGACCCTTGCCAAGTTTGTCTGTTTGTCCATGTTCACTGCCTGCCTTCCGACCTCTCGCCTGTTATAGTGACTACGATTCTGGATTTGCCTTTATTCATCTGTTTGCACCTGTGTTGACCCTTGCTTGCCTGACTACAGAATAAACCTGCACTTGGATCCTAACGTTGTCTCTGTCATTCACGCGTTACAGATGATAACAGTTGACATAATAGATTTGACGATAACGGAGTTGATGAAGAGAGTTGACGGTAACAAAGTTGATAGCAGATTTGATGATAACAAATAACAGTAACAGTGTTGACGGTAAAAGTTGATGATAACAGAGTTGACATAACAGAGTTGACATAACAGAGTTGACATAACAGATTAGACGATAACAGAGTGTTGATAACAGAGTGACGATAACAGTTGACAGTAAAAATGTTGATGCTAACAGAATTGAAGATAACAGCTCATAGTTCACGATAAAAGAGTTGATAAAGAGTTGACTGTAACAGTTTTTTTAATAATAATTTTTCGGGGTTTTTCACCTTTATTGGATAGGACAGTAGAGAGTATTGACAGGAAAGCATGGGGAGCAGAGAGAGGGGGAGGATAGGCATAGGACAGCGAGGCGGAATCGGACTCGGCTCGCCGTGAGCACCAGAGTGCATGTGTCGACGCACTAACCACTACACCACTGGCGTCGACGACAGTAACAGAGTTAATGGTAACGGTTGATGATAACAGAGTTGATGAAAATAGTTGACGATAGCAGAGCTGACAATAACAGGGCTGATGATAACAGAGTTGATGAAGAGAGTTGACAATAACAGAGTTGATGAAAAAGGTTGATGGTAATAGAGTTGACGGTAACAGAGTAGATGAAAAGAGTTGACGGAAACAGAGTTGACAGTAACTGTTGATGATAATAGAGTTGACGATAAGAGAGTTGGCGATAACAGTTGACAATAACAGAATTAATGATAACAGAGTTGATAACTGTTGATGATAACAAAGTTGACGATAGCAGAGTTGATGTAATAGAGTTGACTATAAGAGTTGACGATAACAGTTGACAATAAATTTGACAGGGTGGACATAATAGATTTGACATAGGAGTTAACAGTTAACGATAACAGAGCTGACAATAATGGAATTGACGATAGCAGTTGACTATAACAGAGTTGACATAAAAGGAGTTGATCATAACAGAGTTAACGATAGCAGAGCTGACAATAACTACATTTTATGTAATAGAGTCTACGATAACAAAAAGTTGATGAAAAGAGGTGACTATTATATAGTTGACACGGAGTTGACAATAACAGAATTGAGCGAGTTGAGCGAGTTGAGCGAGTGAGTGAGTGTGTGTGTGTGTGTGTGTGTGTGTGCGCATGATGACAATAAAATGTAAAATGCTTTGTGACGAGACATTTGATTCAAATACTAATTGTTGCTTACATTATTGCATATTTCTACTCATTCATGATGAGTACTGTAGATATTACACATGCTTATATATTTTTAATATTGATCTTAATTTTTCATATAGTTTTCACCAAATTTATGGCATACATTCTGGGATTCTGAATGCCCAAAACTGAAGAATTTTAACAGTTCAGAACAACCTTCAGTTTGAGACACTAAAGATGCTCCCTAAACAGTCTGCTCAGTAGGGTTTGGAACGGAGCCAGAGTTTTCATCATAAATGTGTTTGCAGTGATTTTCCAGGGTGTCTGGGGAATATGAAGACCAACATCCCAGAGCGCGCGCACACACACACACACACACACACACACGCGCACACACGCGCACACACACACGAACAGAGTGAGCAGGTCAGAGGTTTTATTAGCGCACCGTCTCTATGATCATAAAGGTGGTATACAGACGCTTTTAATAAACTAGAGAGCGCAAACGCACAGATCAAACACACAGAGCAAATGAATGATATTCAGAAGATTACAGAGAACAAACATCATCAAAGAGAAGCGCAGAGTTCATTCATCTCAATCATATAAAGCTGATCTGAGGACAGCAGATGCCGATGCTCATCTATTCACAACACTCAGCAGGACTGCTTTAAAGGAAATTCACTAACACTTCAGTTTAAAGACCAATTCTCACTAATAACTAGTGCTTTTACCTGCCTATTATTGAGATATCGTCTGTTTATTAATACTTATAAAGCACGTATTCTGCATGATCACTAATCCAACACCTATTACCTTAATAACTGTTAATTGCAGCAAATTAGAATTTATTGACGCAAAAATAATAGTGAGAATTGTACCTTAAAATACAGTGTGACAGAAAATCATAAATTAATTCAGAAAATGTGTGTTAAATTGACCAAAAGAGACTGTCAAGACTTTTTTTAACTGAATCATTCTCAAATGCATGACAAGATCAGAGTCAGTTAAAATTCTGACGTTTTATATTGCATTTCTTTATTTTTAGTTTGTCAAAAGCCTAAAATTCCATCAAATTTCAGCTAAAATCATTAAAATATTATATAATTTCTATGCTATGAGAATTTTACACAGCAAAGGTGGTACAAAACAAATCCTGAAGCAGCATATATTTTTCAAAAAATTTTATTTGCATACAATTTTTTAAGTGGCATGATGTCTTTACTGTGTCTGTGTAAAGAAGACTTTATATATAATATAATATAATATAATATAATATAATATAATATAATATAATATAATATAATATAATATAATATAATATAATATAACACAAAAGGGTGGCTCAGTGGTTAGCACTGTGGCCTCACAATAAGAAGGTTACTGGTTCGAGTCCCGGCTGGGCCAGTTGACATTTCTGTGTGGAGTTTGCATCTCCCCCCCATGTGGGTTTCCTCCGGGTGCTCCAGTTTCCCCCACAGTCCAATCACATGTGCTATAGGGGAATTGATTAACTAAATTGGCCGGAGTGTATGAGTGTGTGAGAGAATGAGTGTGTGTGGGTGTTTCCCAGTACTGGGTTGCAGCTGGAAGGGCATCCACTGTGTAAAACATATTCTGGAATAGTTGGTGGTTCATTCCGCTGTGGCGACCTTTGATAAATAAGGGACTAAGCGGAAGGAAAATGAATGAATATTAAAAAAGATCAGAGCTATAAATATTTACCAAGAAATGTTTTCTTATTTCTCTATTTTTGATCAAAGCAGTGGAATCCTGGTGAGCAGAAGTTTTTCACACACAGTTTTGTCTGCAAGCACCCTTGTGTGTGTGTGTGTGTGTGTGTGTGTGTGTGTGTGTGTGTGTGTGTGTGTGTGTGTGATCTCTGCAGGAGTCAGTCAGTCAGCATTAGAGCTGCTGTTCTGAGTTCAGTGGGCTCTGCTAAAGACCGATGGGATGGAGAAGTGTTAAAAATAGAGCTGAAGTAAGACAGGAGATTAGAGAAGCAGAGGATCGTGGGAACACTATACTACTGCGAAACAAGACGGAGGAACGTCTTCAACAAAACTCACAACACGGCGAAATAAACAAACAAAACTAACTCACAGTGGAGTGGAGGCGTAGACAAACCACTTCTTTCAGAAATAAATGAAGGTACAAAAGCGGAGTGAAATCTCTGAGTGCGGCGGTCACTTTTCAGGTACATTTTTGTACATATAGGAATCACAAATAAGTATCGACAGATTTTCTAAGGTGCAGCACTGTACTTGTGTAGTGACAGCTTAATTTCTGAGAGTGTGTATTGTGACACTACAGTGAAATTGATTCATTAAAAAACACAATAAATGCAGGACTTGAGACTGGATGTTGAAAAAGTGGGCGTGGTTATTTTGAGAAGAGGCGGGGCTAAACTTGAGTTTATGGTTGGCTGGGCGGGGTTTGCAAATTAAATGACTGAAGAACTGCATATATGGAGGTGTATCCCAGTCAATTAGGATTTGCAATTGCATTTTCCATATGTGGACGCATAAATTGCGCATAAATAATCCAAATTTAATTGCAAATCCCACATGTGAATTTCTACTTTTGTAAATTTAATTGCTTAATTCATTACAGAGAACACTTCTAACACTAATTTGTCTTTGTCAATAAAAAAGTTGTATGTTTCTTCGTGTTGGTGTGGGTTTCCTCTGGGTGCTCCGGTTTCCCCCACGGTCCAAACACATGCGCTATAGGGGAATTGATCAACTAAACTGGCCATAGTGTTTGTGTGTGTGTGTGTGTGTGTGTGTGTATGTGTGTGTGTTCATCCATGAATGAGTGCGTATGGGTGTTTCCCGGTATTGGATTGCAGCTGGAAGGGCATCTGCTGCATAAAACATATGCTGGAATAGTTGGCGGTTCATTCCACTGTGGCAACCCCTGATGAATAAAGGGACTAAGCTGAAGGAAAATGAATGAATCAATGATTCTTCATGTTGCGAATGAGAAATACAGCATGCATTACTTGTGTCTGCCTGTGTATGAGCATATGTTTGTTTGTGTGTGTGTATGTTAGTGTGTGTGTGTGTGCGCGCATGTCTATTTAGTCTGTGTTTATTTGTCTATCGGTGCATGTGTTTTGTGTGTGTGCACATCTTTTGCTTGTGTATGTATATGTGTTTGTTTGTGTGCGCACGCTTGTTTTTGTGTATGTTTGTGAATGTGTGTGTCTCATCTTACAGTCACATTAGTGTGTGTTTAGTATTTTCAGGTGACTCTCTGCTTTCCTCCGTGCTGAAACACACACTCTCCATTATCACATACGTGACACAACAAGGTCAAAGACATAATTCTCCCAGCAGCCCCTGCTGTACGCCATCACTCTTCACACACACAACATTACAGGAGCCCCATATTTCACCACACCATCAACACACACACACACACACACATATATACATATATATATATATATGAAAGTATATTCTGCAAAAGATTTTTAGAACCACTAAAATAAAGTCAATTTATACACTCTGTGTATAGCACAAAACACACTTTTCAAATAGAATCAACACTGTGATATACACTCACCGGCCACTTTATTAGGTACACCTTACTAGTATCAGATTTGCAGATTTGTCGGCTGCACATCCATGATGCCAATCTCCCGTTTCACCACATCCCAAAGGTGCTCTGTTGGATTGAGCTCTGGTGACTGTGGAGGCCATTTGAGTACAGTGAACTCATTGTCATGTTCAAGAAACCAGTCTGAGATGATGGAGCTTTATGACATGGTGCGTTATCCTGCTGGAAGTAGCCATCAGAAGATGGAGACACTGTGCTCATAAAGGGATGGACATGGTCAGCAGCAATACTCAGGTAGGCTGTGGTGTTGACACCATGCTCAATTGGTACTAATGGACCCAAAGAAAATCTCCCCCACACCATTACACCACCACCAGCAGCCTGAACTACTGATACAAGGCAGGATGGATCCATGCTTTCATGTAGTTGAGGCCAAATTCTGAGCCGAGCATCCGAATGTGGCAGCAGAAATGGAGACTCATCAGACCAGGCAACGTTTCTCCAATCTTCTCTTGTCCAGTTTTGGTGAGCCTGTGTGAATTGTAGCCTCAGTTTCCTGTTCTTAGCTGACAGGAGCGGCACCCGGTGTGGTCTTCTGCTGCTGTAGCCCATCCGCCTCAAGGTTGGACGTGTTGTGTGTTCAGAGATGCTCTTCTGCAGACCTCGGTTGTAACGAGTGCTTATTTGAGTTACTGTTGCCTTTCTATCAGCTGGAACCAGTCTGGCCATTCTCCTCTGACCTCTGGCATCAACAAGGCATTTGCGCCCACAGAACTGCCGCTCACTGGATATTTCCTCTTTGTCGGACCATTCTCTGTAAACCCTAGAGATGGTTGTGCGTGAAAATCCCAGTAGATCAGCAGTTTCTGAAATACTCAGAGCAGCAACAACCATGCCACGTTCAAAGTCTCTTAAATCCCCTTTCTTCCCCATTCTGATGCTCGCTTTGACCTGCAGCAGATCGTCTTGACCATGTCTACAGGCCTAAATGCAGTGAGCTGCTGCCATGTGATTCGTTGGCTGATTTGTATTAACAAGCAGTTGGACAGGTGTACCTAATAAAGTGGCCGGTAAGTGTAACTTGTAATTAACAAACTAGAGGTGTTAACATTTTGGCAGTGTCAGTGAGTTCGCAGTATCAGTAGGTTAGTACTGTTAGAGGGATAGTAGTATTGATGGGTTAGTTGTATTGGTGAGTTAGTAGTGGGTGTTGGGTTAGTAGTGGTGTTGTGTTAGTAGTGTTAGACTCACAGTGTGAGGTTCTCCTCCGGATAGCAGCGGTTTCGCAGGAGCCCCGCCCACAGCTGAACGCCGATGATGCCGAAGATGAAGAAGACGAAGAAGCAGAGCAGCAGCACATTCCCCAGCATGGGCAGCGTGTCCAGCAGCAGATTCACCAGGATCCTCATGCCTGACACAACAGCAGCAGAATAAAGCAATAGGTCACCATTATTGAACATTTACAGATGGTTTACTCTGAATCTTCCCTCAAATCTCAGCTCAGATTTTCTCCATTCCTCCTTCAGCTTGAGTGTACGCTGTAAAACTTTACAGGAGCATCATCTGGAGACAGACTTTCTGACACGTGAAGAGGAGCGCAGGCGTTTGTGAGTGACACTCCTGCTCTGATCATCCTGCAGGACTGAATCTGGAGCTCCAAACTCTGTGTCTCTACAGCAGAGAGCTGACGGAGAGAGCTCAACAACTAACCACACTCAGTCATCACACTCACACTGCACTGAGAGCCACTTAGCATCCAGAAACACACTGATACCACTCAACAGACTGACACACACACACGAAACCTCAAGTCAGAGCTCATGAGGATGAGGATTAATTAACGTGTTATATACTGGCATGATTATAATGTCAGTAATTAGAATATTTTTAATGGACTTCGTTATTTAACACGTGATGAATCCAGACTCTTGCATTATCAGAGGAAACAGCTTTATTTTTGTAAGGTGGGCATAAAAATGATGTCTATTCAATCCCCACTTGTGCTGTAATCCTGCTAATGGAAGAGTGTGTGTTCGTCTGGGTGTTTTGTTGATGTGCTTTTCTCCTGCTTTTATCATGTTCAGGTTCATCTGCAGGTCCAGTGTTTAATCCAGCGTCTCATCAGCTAATGCTCCTCTGCAGATCCTCAGGAGGTTTGAGTCTCTTCACACAGACACACACTGATGATTCACTCGCGCTCAACTGAATCATCTGACAGAGACTCACTGATTTGCTAATGGTGACTCAGTCATGCCCAGCTGAATCATCTGACTGAGTGACTCACTCTGAGACACTCACTGATTCTGCACTGATGATTCATGCAACCTCTACTGAATCATCTCTCTCTGAATCATTCACTCTACGAGATTCACTGATTCAGCACTGATGCTTTACTTATGCTCAATTGAATCATCAGAGACTAACTTATTCATCACTGAGGTTTTACTCATGCTCAACTGAATCATATGACTTAAAGGCTCACTGATTCAGCACTGATGATTCACTCATGCTCAACTGAATCATATGAATGAGTGACTCATTCTGAGAAACTCACTGATTTAGAGCGGGTGATTCATTCATACTTGTCTATTGAATCAACTGACTCCACTCAAACACTGACTCTGTCTGAGAGACTCACTTGTTAACACTGGTGATTCACTGACATTCAAATGAATCAACTGACCAAGTAACTCACTAATAAATCACTGATGATTAACTGATTCAGCACTGATGATTCATTTACACTCTACTGAATCATCTGACTGATTGATTCACTAATTCACCACTGATGATACCTTCACACCCTACTGAATCATCCGAATTGCTCACTCTGATTTACTGATTCAGCGCTGATGATTCATTCACACTCTACTCAATAATCTGACTGAGTGAATCACTGATTCACCGCTGAGGATTCAGTCACACTCTACCAAATCCTCTGACTAACTGACTCACTGATTTAGCACTGATGATTCAGTCAGACTCTACTGAATCATCTGACTGAGTGACTCATTAAACCACCACTGATGATTCATTCACACTCTACTGAATCATCTAACTGAGAGACTCACTGAATCACCACTGATGATTCATTCACACTATACTGAATCATCTGACTGAGAGATTCACTGAATCACCACTGATGATTCATTCACACTCAACCAAATCATCTGACTGAGTGACTCACTGAATCACTACTGATGATTCATTCACACTCAACTGAATCATCTGATTAAATGACTCACTGGGGACTCTGTTGATGGCTTTGAGCGGCCGCAGGACTCGCACAGTCCGAATCGCCGTCAGGTTGATGTCCTGCAGATCCAGTGAATACTCCACCACCCTAAACACACACACACACACACACACACACATTTAGACAGTCAATCACAGTACAGCTTGTGTTTTCTGCATCTCCTCAAACACCCACAGCTGCTATGATGAGCTCTGACATCCGATCATATGCTCAACACATTCACATACATGCAAACACACACACACTTCAGAGCTGGCGTTCATTACTGATCTCCATCTGTCCTGCTTTAACACACTGATCACAAGATCTGCTACCGCACACTCGCTTCCTTTATTTGATCAAATACAGCAAAACTGAAATATGACTGCAATCTAAGACAGATGTAAAGCAGAATATCCCTGATCCTTCACAAACCTTTCAATATCGTGATTTAATGATCAAGAAACATTTATGATGATTATTATTAACCCTCTACTGCGCGGTCTCACCATATGGCATCATGATACTTCTGTTCATTTCCCTGACACTGTTTCTTTAAGACCAACACTAAATCAGTTTTTGGTTGGAAACAGAAGATCTTAGTGTAGCCAATGATGTGCTTTGGATAAGTCACATGACATGCTCTGTTTTCTCTAGCGTGATTTGCTAGCGTTTATTGTAAGTAGTTGCTGAATGCAAATGTAAACTTCAATAAAAACAAAGGATCAGATCCATAAACAAATCTGAAACATCACCTCCAGTAAGTTATGATGACATATTTACAACTCAATTTTTTTATTAAATTAGTTCTTTGTAAATCGATCAAATGTCCCTGCTGAAAAATCCAGCTTAAACCAGCCTACTAGCCTGGTTTTAGAGGGGTTTTGGCCATTTCCAGGTTAGTTACCAGTCATTTCCAGCCTAGTTTTAGCTGGTCAGGCTGGAAAATGACCAGCTAAATCCAGCTAAAACCAGCTCGACCAGCCTGGTATAAGCTGGACATAGCTGGTTTTGGCTGGGCTCCCAGCTTGTCTAGGCTGGTCAAGCTGGTCATTTTCCAGCCTGACCAGCTAAGAACAGACTGGAAATGGCTGGAAACCAGCCTGGAAATGGCCAAAACCCCTCTAAAACCAGGCTGGTCGACCAGCTAATACCAGCCAACCCGCCTAGGCTGGTTTAAGCTGTTTTTTTCTGTAGGGGTGTGTGTTGCATCCTGGATGAAATCTAGTTTTAATGGCAATACTACTTTTGAATAGATATGAATAGAGGGAACAGTATTAGCGAGCACCACCATGTTCTATGGTATAAATGAAAGAAGAAAAGGACAGAACTGGCTCTTCCTGCTGATGAAAGTGAGGATGAGATGGGTTTTAGTGACCATGAGAATGATTCAGACTGGACGTTTAATAAGAGACAGTCCAAATAGGTTAGCTCAGAGGCAGATAAGACAGGTGTAGTATAGTATATAGTATAATATATAAACATTGTTAGCTAGTAGCTGCATTATTCTGATGCATCTGGATATACTAGACTTGTTATTTATTTGTTATAATATTTACTGGAGACAATATTTACATTTACTGTATGTTGTGTACATGATAATACAATATTAGGTTTGTTTTTAATAATATTCAGCAAAATAAACAATGGAATAAATGAAAGCTGTTGGAATAGGAGTTGTTGGAAAGTCTGTATTAGGTGTCATTTATAAGTTCTGTGCTAAAGCTTCTCATACTGCAACACCAATGAAATCATTTCAAACTACTAAATTATTAATCATAAGGAAAGTTTTAATTTGAAATGTCCATATGGCAACACATCATAAAGTACCTTAATTAATTTATTTTCCATTTTTTTACAGCACTTCAACTCAAGCCATTTTAAGAAGAACAGTCAAATATGATTTATAAATTTATCATAATGTGTGCGGGAGAGGGTTAATGTTGAAAACTGTAGTGCTGCTTCATATTTTCATGGAAACTGTGATGCACGTCATTTTCAGGATTTACAGATGAATATTATCTAGGGAAATAAGTCTTTAGCCTAATATTCAACACCAACCCAGATGATAGAGCACTTTAATCCAGGGGTTTTCAAACTGTGGGGTGCACTCGAGGAAATTATGACTATTTTTATGTGTTCACTAGAGTGAATCTGATTAATGTTAATCAGCTAACTATCAGCTCCACAGCTAACTATCAGGCACCTGTAGAGTTAATGTGTTGCAGTAAAACATATACAAAATAAAATGGAGCGGGTGCTTTTTAAAATGAATGAAAGTAAACCTTAACAGACAATAGTAAAATGAAGGTGTTTACGTGAAGTGCTGTCATGTAAGAGTTTCATGTCATTTTGGGTGACTTTAACTGCAGTTCGGCTGTTCCACTTTCACTCATGAACATTTCATTCATGCCCCGTGACAAACTGGGGTATCAGACGTGAAAATAAAGTAAGGACTGGTGGAGGAGTGTTGTTTTAATTCATTCATTCATTCATTTTCCTTCAGCTTAGTCCAATACTTATGTTTTATGTCAAGTGTTGCCAAAGCATTGCACAACATATAAACAATCAAGAGATAAAATGCTTATATAATACATATATACATGCAGAAAAAACACAATTGAAATATTGATGAAATACATATATACAAAAGAAAAAAGACAATGAAGGAGAAAAATATGATTATTATTTTTTTTTTATTATTATTATGAGTCGCGGTGGCGCAGTGGGTAGCACAATCACCTTACAGCAAAGGCAGCTTAGTGTCTTTATTCATCAGGTATCACCACAGCAGAATGAACCGCCAACCATTCCAGCATGTTTACACAGCGGATGCCCTTCCAGCTGCTTCCCAGTACAAGGAAACTCCCATACACACTCATTCTCACACAAGCCAGTTTAGTTCATCAGTTCCCCTATAGCACATGTGTTTGGGCTGTGGGGTAAGCCGGAGCACCCCACATGTAAAAGGAAACCCACACCAACACGGGGAGAACATGCAAACTCCACACAGAAACGCCAACTGACCCAGGCTGGACTCAAACCAGCGAACTGCCTGCTGTGAGGCCACATTGCTAACCACTGAGCCCACCCATAGCTGTAGATGCTTTTCTTACCCTGCCATCACGATGAAGAAGTCCAGTCTGTTCCAGGTGTCTCCCAGATAGCAGCGCTCCCCAAAGATGCCCAGAGCCAGCATCTTCACCACCATCTCCAGCGCAAAGAAGATGTAGATGAAGGCGTCGAAGGCCTGCAGAGAGTCACACAGATCAGATCTACACTGCAAAAACACTTCTCTTCCTCACAGTTTGACTGGTTTCTAGTCCAGATATCTAAAAACTCTTAAATCACTCAGCATTTTCTAGATAAGTACTAAATATGGTCTTGTTTTCAGAAATAATGAGTCAAAATGTTTTTCCTTAAAACAAGCAAAATAATCTGACAATGAGGGAGGAAAAACAATGTTATTTCCAAGCCAGAAGAAGATTATTTCACGGTGTCAGTAGTTTGTGTGGTGTAAAAGTGGCTTTATAGCTGGCGGGTTGATGTTGTACTGTAAATGTTTACGGCCTTCATAAAAATATGAAAAAAAGGATTCATTTTTTTTCTAATATTGGCATCATATTAAAAGTCCCCAATCATCAAGCTGAAGAAACATTGTTTAGGGTTTTTTTCTGCTGTTAAAACTGTGCCCGGGTCATTTTTTGACCCCCAAGTCAACAGGTAAAGTCTAGAAAGGATACAGCTGAGGATACTCTCATAAATATAGCAGGATTTGTCACACTGTACAATAATTTACATTACTGTAAGGGTTGAGATTGGGGTTGGAGTGAGGGTAGATGTTAATATAATTTAATGGGTAATTTAATAAATAATATGAATAATAGGGGAGAGCGGGACACTAAGTAACACTTTTTGGTTTTGGTCAAATAATGAACAAAGATTTGGGGTTAGACAAACCATTTGGTTTTTTACCAACAAACACACAAGCCTCTCCTACAAATCAGCACTGAAAGTATGATCGCCGGATCTATGGTTTCTGTGCAGTGTTGCCAAAAGTGCCAGGAGTAAAACTGTTACTATTTACCCCACCTGCGGGGCAAGGTGTAGCAGACAGAGGGTCAGTTGTAACACGTGCTTTAAAATGCAGATTACACACAGTTAATTTAGTTTACTTTGAATAGCAGCTATATTTTCTCTGTGCCTAGCTCAATTTACTTTTTTATTCTACAGAGCACAGTATGTTTATTTATTTATTGGATAAACACATTTGGATTATTATCCATTATTATACAATCCATTTATTTGTAGTATTAGAATTTATTTTTTTTGATAGACAAAAATATTTTATTGCTATTAAAACTCAATTTATTTAAAAGGTTCTCAACATTTCACTCAAAATTAAAGAATATTGTGTTGGTTTAATTGATGTTCAACAGTGTGTGGTTTAATTGTAACACCCTGTTCCAACTAACCCCGCTGTGTTGTGTTTTCCTCAAAACTGACTAGCAGTCACTGTGTGTTTTTCACATCTTTCAAAATGGTTTCATCTTTTAGCCTAGAAGACGGTGATCACAACAATGAAAGATTTCACGTTCATGTGTTCACAGATTTATTTATTTTTTTAAATATTGACTAATAAAAAAATACATTTATGCTGCAAAAATGGTCTAATTTCATCCAAATTTCGCTGAATTTTTCAATAATTGGCAGGAGGACGTCTGCCGACACTGTGGTGAAAACCTCTGAAACATGCCACGGTTAACACTGAGCAAATACCTTAATACTCCGTGTTACATTTAACCCCGCGTTACTTTGTGGCCCGCGCTCCTCTACTACACAATTACTGTTCTTACATTACTGTAAGGGTTGGGTTTAGAGGTGGTTGTTAATAAAATTCATTTTAATGGGTTATTTAATAAATATTATGAATAATACTCTGTATAATTACATTACTGTGATGGTTGGGGTAGATGTTAATAAAATATAATTAATGGATGATTTCACAATAACATAAATAATTCTTGTTAACAGAGCTGTATCCCTTCTAGCAACAACTCATGACAACTTCATCACTTCTCTGTGTTCAGGTGCCTCTAAAATGTAAAAATTGTGGTATAAAATGTAAAATCAGTTGTGTATAATGTAAAAAGGACTGACCTGCAGGACCTGACAGCGCTCAGATGAGCAGTTGATGTTTTCACAGGGCTGATACATGCCTAAAGTCACACAGTTGAGGAGGATGACCAGCATACTGACCCGCTCGAACCATGTGCCACGCACTTAGTCAAGGAGAACAACTACACAAACAACACAATCACCAGCAATCTAAACTTGAAGATCGCTGGTGTACATGCAGTTCACTATAAGGACTACAAATCCACCGGTATATGGACTACGAGTTCCATTCATGCACCACACACTCACACCAGTTCCTGATCCTGACTGATTTTTAACACAGCTGAAGCTGCTCATGGACTGACTACAGGACTATTTAAACAGCACACACATACGCATCATGGCTGAGTCTTGTTTAACTGTTACTTTGTGAACATCACGATGCATTTCTCATGCCGGTTTTTACTCTCGCTTAATTTTGTTTGTTTGACTTTTTTACGACTCTGGATTATCTGCATATACCCGTTTGCCCCTGTGTTGACTGTTCCTTGCTTGACAGTCTCTGTGTTATAAACATGCGTTTGGATCCGCACTTCCTTGTCAGCGTCCCCTTCACATTACACACAATAACAAACACAACATAACTAGCACAAACAACACGACCACTGCTAATGACAAACACACCATTAAACACAACACAATCTTTTCATTCATCTCCTATGATCTGATCTCCTATTACAAATACACAAGTGTGTGTTAAAGCAGCTCAGAGAAATGTGTGGGAAAGTAAACAGTAAAGACACAGGTGGGCAATGAAGGTGATCTACTGCTGGAAGAACACCTCCTCAGGTGAAACGCACACTCATCCTGCACCTCACACACACACTAACACACACACTCACTCATCCTTCACCTCATATACACACACACACACTCACTCATCCTGCAGCTTAAGCACACACTATTAATCTAATAAAAATATAAATATAAAAAGTTAGTAATATCTATAGAAGAATCACCAAATATTGCGCCACGGTGGTGCAGTGGGTATCACGTTCGCCTCACAGCAAGAAGGTTGCTGGTTCGAGCCTCGGCTGGGTCAGTTGGCATATGTGTGGAGTGTTCATGTTGGTTTCCTCTGTGTGATCCGGTTTCCCCCAAAAGTCCAAACACATGCGCTATAGGGGAATTAGATATGCTAAAATTGACCATAGTGCATACGAGTGTGTGTGAGTGAGTGTGTATGGATGTTTCCCAGTGATCAGTTGCAGCTGGAAGGGCATTCGCTGCGTAAAACATATGCTAGAATAGTTGGTGGTTCATTCCGCTGTGGCGTCCCCAGATTATTAAAGGGACAGAGCTGAAAGGAAAATGAATGAATGAATGAATGAATGACCAAATATTATCCACAGCTTTGTGTCAGTACATTAAGAAAAATACAAAATAAAAAGACATGTCGTTTAGGACCGAATTTCATAAGTGATTCAATGCAATAATAAATGCAATAAATATCACAAATGAAGCAAATAACAAACAATCAAAATGAAATAAATCATAAATGAATGAATAAATACATACAAAAAATACGAACATAAAACAAATATAAATTGTATGCATCACACAGCTCACAGAAACACACACACACACACACACACACACACACACTCCCAGCGGCCGCATCAAACTCCAGCCAAACGCTCTCATCATCTGCTCTGATCTCCACGGCAACAGCAGAGTTTAAATCAAGTTAATGGAGAGCTGAAGCTGTGTGAGTCTCTGACAGAGCAAAACAAACAAACAAACAAACATCCACATCACACCTGCATCCACACACACACACACACACATCTGCTCAGGTGAAGCGGGATTACAGGAGCCCGGAGGAGAAACGTGCAGTTCTGCAGACTGATGCTTCACAAACACTCACACAAACACACTCCGGCCATGTCCACACACACACACACACACACACACACACACACACACACACACACACACACACACACACACACACACACACCACACACACACACACACACACACACACACACACACAGGTATTTTATAAATGCCCGTAAAATAAAACGAGTGATGCATGTTAAGAGCACGCCCAACCAACAGGGGGCGATAATGACACTTACATGCTGAGTTCACACCAAACAAGGAGTATATTGCAGAAGAATCTAAATAAGTCTTCACCATGGAGTTTTCCAAGAGCTTCGGTTTCAGTCACACTAAACTGTGTTTATCAAGGTTATTATAGTTAACGAAATGAACGAAAAAATGGAAACTAAAATTAAAACATTTTCGTTAACTGAAATAAAAATAAAGGCGACGTGGTGGCACAGTAGGTAGCGCTGTCATCTCACAGCAAGAAGGTCACTGTTTCGAGCCTCAGCTGTGTCAGTTGGCAAATCTGTTTGCATGTTCGCCCCACGCTTACATAGTAGTAGTAATAATAATAGTAGTAGTAGTAGTATTAGTAGTAGTAGTTGTATTATAATTATTAATATTAATAATAGTAGTAGTATTATAATTATTTCTAATAGTAGTAGTAGTAGTAGTAGTCTTAGTAGTAGTATTAGTATTATTAACATTAGTAGTAGGAGTAGTTGTATTATAATAATAATAATAATAATAATAATAATAATAATAATAATAATAATAATAACAACAACAACAACAACAACAACAACAACAACAACAAACATTAGTAGTATTAGTATTATTATTATTAGTAGTAGTAGTAGTAGTAGTATAATAATAATAATAATAATAATAATAATAATAATAATAATAATAATAATAACTATTATTATTATACTACTACTACTACTACTACTACAACTACGAACAACAACAACAACAACAATTAACATTAGTAGTAGTAGTAGTAGTAGTATTAGTAGTAAGAGTAGTAGTAGTAGTAGTAAAATAATCATAAT
Organism: Danio aesculapii; assembly: GCF_903798145.1. Classification (NCBI taxonomy): domain Eukaryota; kingdom Metazoa; phylum Chordata; class Actinopteri; order Cypriniformes; family Danionidae; genus Danio; species Danio aesculapii. The sequence goes on from NC_079440.1 coordinate 820,730, forward strand.
AATAATAATAATAATAATTAGTACTAGTAGTAGGAAGTATTATTATAATTTTTATTATTATTAGTTGTAGTAGTAGTAGTAGTATAATTATTTTATTAATTTTATTAATATTATTAGTAGTAGCTCTGTTATCAGCAACTGTTATCATCAACTCTGTTATCAGCTCTGTTATCGTCAACTATTATCTGTAATAGTAACACTGATCATTTCATTTTAATTATTAAAAACTGATTTAATCCAGTATTTCAGTCGGCCGTTCACACACAACTCATCTTTGCATCTAACATGAGATGCAGAGTTACCGTCTCATTTCTAGTTATCTCAAAATTCTTCAATCAGTCAGCATTTTCTAGATGAGCACATAATATAGTCATCTTTTCAGAAATAATGGGTCAAAATGAAATGAGGTGAAATAATCGTATGTCAAAAAATGAAACAAGATTATTTTGCTTAAGCCTGGACCCTTAAACGATATCATATCAATATTTGTGTCTAAAAATGAACAAAAAGTCTCAGGATTGGAAGAACAGAAGAGTGAGAAATAATCACAGAACTGTCATTTATAAGTGAACAGACCCTTAAATCTGTTATGAGAGCAATAGTATGGTTTGATTGATTGATCTGCAGTGCTGAACTGTGCTGCGGTTTATCAGTGTGTGTGTGTGTGTGTGTGTGTGTGTGCGTGTGTGTGTGTTTTCTGTATCGGTGTGTGTTTTGTGAACCCGCGAGCAAGCGTTCCTGAACACCCAACCGTCCTGTTGCCGTGGAAACCGTACAGACCCAGCAGCGGCTCCTCGGAGACACTGTTTGAGATGCAGGAGGAACACAAGACACAAATAAACTACAACTAATGTGTGTGACAGAGAGAAACTCTTTCAAACTAAACACACACACACACACACACACACACACACACACACACACACACACACACACACTGACGCTCTAGACTGAGGAGCAAAACACACACACATATCAGAATAATAATCATAATTTTAGACTCTGAACTCTGAAATAAAGTGTTTTAGGTGCAATTTATAAAAGATGCAATGCAAAAATATTAATCTGATTATTAATTTAAGTTAACTCTAGCATATACTGCCAATAATATACATGATGTATAATTTAATATTATAAAAACAAACAAATCAGTGTAATACTGTACTATTTGTCAAACGTTTTCAAAAGCTGAAGTCAAAAATATTATTCAAACGTTTCCCAAATGATGTTTAACAGCGCAGTGAATCTTCACAGCACTTCATTATTTTTTCTTCTGGAGAGTCTTATTTGTTTTATTTCGGCTAAAATAAAAGCAGTTTGGACATCACAGTGGCGCAGTGGGTAGCACAATCGCCTCACAGCAGGAAGGTCACTGGTTCAAGTCCCGACTGGGTCAGTGCATGTTCTCCCCGTGTTGGTGTGGGTTTCCTCCGGGTGCTCCGGTTTCCCCCAAAGTCCAAACACATGCGCTTTAGGGGAACTGATTAACTAAATTGCCCATAGTGTATGTGTGAATGCAAGAGTGTATGGATCTTTCCCAGTGTTAGGTTGTAGCTGGAAGGGCATCTGCTGCGTAAAACATGTTGGAACAACTTGGCGGTTCATTCCGCTGTGGCGACCCCTGATAAATAAAGGGACTAAGCCGAAAAGAAAATGAATGAATGAATAAAGCAGTCCTAATTGTTTTAAAGCCATTTTAAGGTTAATTATAACAAACCATCGTTATACAATGACTTGCCTAATTACCCTAACGTCAACCCAATTACCATAGTTAAGCCTTTAAATGTCACTAGGCTGAATACTAGTGTCTTGAAGAATATCTAGTCTATTATTATTTACTGTCATCATGACAAAGAGAAAATAAATCAGTTATTAGAGATGACAAACTCCAAATATGATGTTTAAAATCTGTTGAATTATTTTGACTCTGAAAACACTTTCACAGAAAAGGCTGATAGATTTGCCTTCAACTGTAATGTCATTATAGATGTGATCCACACACTGATGTTTCCACTTGTTTGATCTCGTTACAAGCAGAACGTACAACGCTAAAGAGTCTGTGTGTGTGTGTGTGTGTGTGTGTGTGTTGGGTTAACTGCTTTATAAATAGTCCCAGTGAAGGGATTTGTCTTGCTAATTAGTCTTTGCGCTGGTGTTTTCCACCGTCAGCTCTGTAAATGTCAGCAGCTCATTCAGTGTCTGCGCAGGTGAAACGCTTCGCTTTCATTCTCTGCTGTTTGTTGAACATCGCCGTCAAACGGATGAATCCAGCCCTTAATCTTTCACAATCAAACACACACACACACACACACACACTCTGATCACGGCGGAGAAACTGACAAACACCAGCATTTAAGTCCAATTAAACAGCGTGAGAGAAAACTGAAGGGCAGCACCGGGAGATTTAACACGCTCTCATCCTTACTAGTCAAATTACTCAACAAATAAAAAATAAATGCGAACAAAGAATCTATTGCGATCAAGAAAGAGCCTTTAAAAGGAGACCTATTATCCAAAACACTTTTATCAGTTGATGTGAGAATATATCCAGATTTGGATGTGATTAATCTTTGCCCAGTATTAATTATAATATAAAAAGGTTTTTATTAATTTGAAAGCTTTAATTACTAATAATTAATTGACAGAGGATTTTGTATTCCTACAATACATCTAAACTAACACCTAATATAGTCAAAAATCAACTACAGGACTGTTCTATAATCGGTTTTTGACTTGTATTTATAGATGTTAGATTTTATGTTGTTTGGACTTAAAGGCATTGTACACCTGGCAAAGGTCTTGTGGTCGATCCCAGTTGTAAAAGCAACACATAATAAAGCAAATTCTAGTTGATCGTGTGTAAAAGTGTCAGAAGGTGGATTTCTCTGCTGAATCATCTGTTGATCTGTATCCCAATCATCACCAATACTGCAGAAGACCTACTGGAACCCACATGGAGCCAAGATTCTCATAGAAATCAGTCAAGTTTGGTAAAGAAGAAATCATGGTTTGGGGTTGCATTCAGTATGGGGGCGTGTGAGAGATCTGCAGCATCAACAGCCTGAGGTATGAAGACATTTGTGCTGCCCATTACATTACAAACCACAGGAGAGGGACAATTCTCCAGCAGGATAGCGCTCCTTCTCATACTTCAGCCTCCACATCAAAGCTCCTGAAAGCAAAGAAGGTCAAGCTGCTCCAGGATTGGCCAACCCAGTCACCAGACATGAACATTATTGAGCACGTCTGGGGTAAGATGAAGGAGGAGGCGTTGAAGATGAACACAAAGAGTCTTGATGAACTCTGGGAGTCCTGCAAGAAGGCTTTCTTCACCATTCCAGATGACTTTATTAATCAGTGATTTGAGTCATGTCAGAGATGTATGGATGCAGTCCTCCAAGCTCATGATGGAGTCAGACACAATATTCATTCTGTTTCCACTGCAGCATGAGCACATATTCTATACTGGACATTATTGAAGGTTCAGTGAGCAGACTTTAGTCTAAGCAGAGTCAGACCTTACTGTCCTAATCAAATCAGTCAACATCAAAACATGATCAGATTATATTGTGCTCAAATAAGCCTCATCTAGAGGCCTTTACCTTCATATAAGACACTTCTGACACCAAATGATCAACTAGAAGTCCAGTTATGTTCCTAAAACTTGGATAGGCCACAAGACTTTTGTCAGGCAGTGTAGGAATGCAAAATCGAGTGTACATTTGTAACTATAGATGTCACTGATATCACATGTTTTTGCATCTTTTTTAATGTCGTTTTGACATCGAGGAGCCCCTGAAGAGGGATGATTCACACAAAAAGCGTATTTAGGAGTTTCTTTCTCTGAAAACCTAAAAGAAAATATTTTGAAGAATGCTGGAAACCTGTAACCATTGACTTCATAGTAGAATAAACAAATACTACACACAATCAATCATTCTAGTATCCAGCATTCTTCATTCTTCAGAACCGTCCCTTTAAATGAGCCTTCTTTCTCTACAAATTGAAGCACAGATGATCAAATGATGCTTGTAATGATGCTTAAACAGCAACCGACAGACAAATTAAATCAAAGATTCACTGAACATGTTTTAATGTCAGATCTGAACATCATTTTGTAGAATAATTACTGAAAATGTCCCCACAAGGTGAAAATATACTGGTTTTGCTATACTTGTGGGGACATTTGGTCACACACCTCAGTGACTCAACTTTGAGTGTGTGTGTGTGTGTGTGTGTGTGTGTGTTGTATTCCACACTGCTTTATTGCATTCCTGCATTGGGCTCTTACATGCTCTGTGTGCTACTACATAGATGTGTTGTCCGATTCTCTCTGTCTCGTGCTTAACCCAATCGACCAATCACTACAGACTCAATAAGAGCAGATTAGCTTCATGCAAAGGAGAGTAGGAGTGGTTAAGATAATTAGGTAAAAATAAATGCAAATTATAAGACAATGAAAGGGTTTTTAGACCTTGCATGCATATAAGACTGTTGTTGGAGACCCCCAAAATCAAATGATGACCTTTTATAACGCATAATAGGGGCTCTTTAGTATTTTTAGCCCGTGTGACTGCTATAATGACTTTAAAAGTTCCTTTGCTTCAAAAAAAAACAACAACGTTTAAGCAGCCAATGTTTAAGTGCGGATGTCCCCCCAAGTATGGCAATCCCAGAAAATGTATGACCCTGTGGGGACATTTTTTGGTCCCCATAAGGAAAACAACTCCTAAATCAATCAGAATTAAGCATTTAGAAAATGTAAAATAGGCCTCACGGTGGTGCAGTGGGCAGCATGATCGCCTCACAGCAAGAAGGTCGCTGGTTCGAACCTCGACTGGGTCAGTTGGTGTTTCTGTGTGCAGTTTGTATGTTCTCCCTGTGTTGGCATGGGTTTCCCCCACAGTCCAAACACATGCACTATAGGGGAATTGGGTAAGCTAAATTGTCCATAGTGTATGAGTGTGTATGGATGTTTCCCAGTGATGGGTTGCAGCTGGAAGGGCATCCGCTGCGTGAAACGTGTTGGATAAGTTGGCGGTTCATTCCGCTGTGGCAACCCCAGATTAATAAAGGGACTAAGCTAAAAAGAAAATGAATGAATGAATGAATGAATGAATGAATGAATGAATGAATGAAAGAAAATGTAGGGTTGAGTTTAGGGGGAGAGGAGAAAACATACAATTAGTACAGTAGAAACATCAATGCGTCTATGTTAAGTCCCCATAAAGATAGCCATATGTGTCTGTGTGTGTGTTTGGGTGTATGTTTGTGCGTACGCCTGTGTGTGCGCATGTGTGAGGTCTCAATCTCCATGGCAATAACATCTGCTGTGGCTCGTAATTGAAAGCAAGGAGAAAAAATAGAACAAAGAAATTGGGAAAGAAAAATCAAGCAGATCAAGAAAGACGAGCGAACACGAGGCTGTTAATGATGGATGAGGCACACAGATGGAGAAACGACTTCACACACACACTCCATCAACAAACACACACACACCATCAACAAACAAACACAGACTCCATCAACACACACACACACACAGTCTGAAGATCAGCCTATCCAGACTACAGGATCAAGTGTAGCGTTTCTGCAGCAGCACAACACACACACACACACACACACACACACACACACCAGAACTGCGGGTATATTTCAGGCATTGTTCTACTGAAACTGGAATGATATATAATAAATGTATAATAAACTGAACCCATTATTGATGGATGTTTCTGATTCTGTTGCTAACTGCTGTTTAAGTTATTGGCAAACGTTTAAAACAGTAACAGAGTGGACATTTTTCCATCATTAGATGCAGATGCTAACCTCAGAGCAGACTCCACATGGTAGGGCTGTACGATTCAGGGAAAATATCGAACTGTGGTTTTTTTGACAGATATTATGATTTCGATGTGATTTTCGATTTAATTTTGTAGTCGAGCTTCAGCTCAATTGGTATCGTAAGCTTCTTACTGCTACTCTTGAAGTTTGCAGACGACACCATACTTATCGGCCTCATTCAGGACGGTGACGAGTCTGCTTACAGACAGGAGGTTAAGGAGTTGGCTGTCTGGTGTAGCCACAACAACCTGGAGCTCAACACGCTCAAAACAGTGGAGATGATAGTGGACTTCAGGAGAAACCCCCCTGCTCTCCCCCCACTGAGCATCATGGACAGCATTGTGGCAGCAGTGGAGTCATTCAGGTTCCTGGGCACCACCATCTCTCAGGACCTGAAGTGGGACACTCACATTGACTCCATTGTCAAAGAGGCTGTACTTTCTTCGTCAGCTGAGGAAGTTTAACCTCCCAAAGGAGCTGCTGAAACAGTTCTACACCTCCATCATTGAATCAGTCATCTCCACATCAATAACTGTCTGGTTTAGCTCAGCTACTAAATACGACCTCCAAAGACTACGTCGAATAGTTTGGACTGCTGAGCGAATCACCGATACAACCCTTCCTACTCCCCAAGAACTGTACTTATCCAGAGCGAGCAGAAGGGCTGCCAAAATCACTCTGGACTCCTCACACCCAGCACACTGCCTCTTTGAACTTTGACCTTCTGGTGGACGCTACAGAGCACTGCGCACCAGAACAGCCCGACACAGAAACAGTTTCTTCCCTCAGGCAATCCATCTCATGAACACTTGATGATAATAACTGTGGAACCAACATCACTACTGCTATACACTTTTATACACATATACACTTATTTAACAACACACTTTACATGCCAATTTGCACATAACAGCTGCACATATAATGTTGTATATAGTAATAAACACTTGCATACGCTTGTCAATCTGTATATTTGCACTCACTACTTACTTCTATTGTTTAAAATATATTTATGATCTGTTTTTTGTCCTGTCTCTGTAATTCTGCTGCACTGTAGAAGCTCTGTCACCAAAACAAATTTCTCATATGTGTGAACATACCTGGCAATAAAGCTCTTTCTGATTCTGATTCTGAAATGCAGAGAGTGTTGGGTAAAAAAAAGCAGCTGAAAAGATGTGGAGAACATGCAAACTCTACACAGAAACACCAACTGACCCAGCAGGGACTCGAACTAGCAACTTTCTTGCTGTGAGACCATCTAAACCTATATTTGACTTGTTTATTTTAATATCATTAAATAAATAAATGACTTAAACAGATCATAAAAATAGTATTTATTCTAGGGAGCTGTTATAATGGTAACACACATCATTAAATCAATCGCAATACTTAATCTCGAATATAATTTTCCAGTATTGTGCAGAACTAATGGTGACTTGTTTTCTTGTGAGACACAGAGACTCTGATCTGAATCTTCTCCATAAACACAAGACGACGATACTGAGAGAAGCAGGAGTCAGAGAGACTCACTCAGCCACGAACACTGATGAAAAGGGTTTGTGTTTGTCTTGGCGTTGAGTGTTTGTTTGTCATTTAGTAATTCGATGTTAAAGCTGAAGTCGGATGTTAATTATATCTGGTCTCGTCTCAGTGAATCTCAGCGATGCTGTTAACATGACATTTAGCTGATAAACACACACTGATCACAGCCGCTCCTTCACCTCGGAGAACAGTGACAACAAACATTATTCAAATCTCTCACAATATCTAGCGTCCTCACACACCTCAGTAAACTGATGACTTGTGGGGACATTACATAGGTTTCCACTGTTTTTATACTGCACAAACTGATTTAGATTGCCTAGTTGCTGAAATGTCCTGTTTGGTTGCCAAATGTGTTGCTAGGTGGCTGATATGGAATCTGAATGGTCTCCATGGTATTGCTAGGTAGTTGCTAAGATGTCCTGTTTGGTTGCCAGGCTGTTGCTAGTGTTTTCTGAATAGTTTTAGGGTGTTCTGGGTGGTTTTTAAGGTGTTACTAGGTGGCTATGTAATCTGAATGGTTTCCATGGTATTGCTGGGTAGTTGCCAAGATGTCCTGTTTGGTTGCCAGGCTGTTGCTAGTGTTTTCGGAATAGTTTTAGGGTGTTCTGGATGGTTTTTAAGGTGTTGCTAGGTGGCTATGTAATCTGAATGGTTTCCATGGTGTTTCTAGCCAGTTTTAAAATGTCCTGTTTGGTTGACAAGGTGTTGCTAAGATGTACTGTTGGTTGCCAGGGTGTTGCTTGGTGGCTGATATGGAATCTGAATGGTTTCCATAGTATTGCTAGGTAGTTGCTAAGATGACATGTTTGGTTGACAATGTTGCTAGGGTGACAGTGCTACTAGGGTGTTCTGAGTGGTTGCCAAGGTGTTGATAAGAGGCTGATATTGAATATGGATGGTTTTCATGGTACCGCTAGGGTCTGGGGTCTTCTGGATGGTAGTCAAGGTGTTGCTAGGTGGTTGATATGGATTCTGAATGCTTTCCATGGTGTTACTAGGCAGTTGCTAAGATGTCATGTTTGGTTGATGGTGTTACTAGGGTGTTTTGAATGGTTGTAACAATTTTCTGAATAGTTTTAGGGATTTTCTAGGGGGTTCTGAGTGGTTGCCAATGTGTTGCTAGGCGGTCAATTTGTAATCTGAATGGTTGCCAGGGTGCGGCTAGGTGGATTATAGGAGATCTGAATGGTTTCCATGGTGTTAATATGTAGTTGGTAAGATGTCCTTTTTGGTTGACAGGGTGTTGCTAGTGTTTTCAGAACAATTTGCATGGTGCTACTAGGGTGTTTTGAATGGTTGTCAAGGTATTGCTAGGTGGCTATGGAATCGGAATGGTTTCCTTGGTGTTGCTAGGTAGTTGCTAAAATGTCATGTTTAGTTTCTGATTAGTTTTAGGGTGTTTCAAGGGTGTTCTGGGTGGTTGTCAGGGTGTTATTAGGGGGCTGATATGGAATCTGAATGGTTCCCATGGTGTTGCTAAGCAGTTCTAAAATGACCTGTTTGGTTGACAGGGTGTTGCTAGTGTTTTCTGAACAGTTTTTATGGTGTCACTAGGGTGTTCCAAATCGCTGCCAAGGTGTTGCTAGGTGGTCTATTGGGGAACTCAAATGGTTTCCATAATGTTTTTATGTAGTTGGTGAGATGTCATGTTTGCTTGACAATGTTGCTAGGGTTTTCCGAATAGTTTTAAGATGTTACTAGGGTGTTCTGAATGGTTGCCAAGGTGTTGCTAGGTGACTATGGAATCTGAATTTCCATGGTGTTGCTAGCCTATTTTTAAATGTCCTGTTTGGTAGACAGGGTGTTGCTAGTATTTTTTCAATAATTTTAGGGTGTTACTAGGGTGTTCTGAATGGTTTCCAGGGTGTTGCTAGGTAGATTACATTTGCATGGTGTTAATATGTAGCTGCTAATATGTCCTGTTTGGTTGACAGGGTGTTGCTAGGGTTTTCTGAACACTTATGATGTTACTAGGGTTTTATGGATGGTTGCCATGGTGTTGCTAGGTGGCTGATATGGAATCTAAATGGTTTCCATGGTGTTGCTAGGCAGTTATTAAGCGATTTTATGTGGTTGACGGTGTTGCTAGGGTTTTCTGAACATTTTTAGGGTGTTACTAGTGTTTTCTGAATAGTTACCAAGGTGTTGCTAGGTGGCTGATATGGAATCTAAATGGTTTCCATGGTGTTGCTAGGCAGTTATAAAACGTTTTTGTGAGGTTGGCAGGGTGGTGCTAAAGTTTTCTGAATACTTTTAGGGTGCTACTAAGGTGTTCTGAATGGTTGCCAAGGTGCTTCTAGGAGGTTAATAGGGGATCTGAATTGTTTCATAATGTTATGTATATATTATATGTTAAATATCTTTTGGTGCCCGTGTGTTGCTAGGGTTTTTGGAACAGATTTATGGTGTTGCTAGGGCACTGTATTCTGAATGATTTCTGAGATGTTGCTGGGAGGTTTGTAAAGTGTTCTGAGTATTTCTATATAATTACTAGGGTGTTCTGAGTGGTGATCAGGGTGTTTTCAGTTCATTACTAGACTGTCCTGAAAAAAAAATGATCTAATCACTGCATTTGACCAGGTTTTCATTCATGCAGACTGTCACGATAGTGCTTGAATGAATTCCTCCATCTAGTGTCATCTTCAGTTTATAAGCTGACAGTCTGAGCTGAGCTGACGGAGACGGTTTCAGCAGACACATGAAACACAGAGAGACTGGCTGATCATAAGCTTCATTCCAGCACACAAACACCGTCTGACAGCCGGACAAACACCTGAGCGACTCTTCAGAGCTGCTCTGATCTTAATAAAGGACGTCTGACATTTAGAGACATTATTCACTGCCAGAGCTGAAGAAACACACAGCACGAGGAGAAGAATAAAACTGAGAGAGAGAGAGAGAGAGAGAGAGACGGGTCATGATATCATCTCAGCACATATAAACACTGCTGATTGAAGAGGTCCAGCATCAGGACTGAACACTAAACCCACTCTCTGAACACTAGCGGTGTTTTCAGGTAAAGATGCAAATTAGATTGAGACACAATATGGCATTAATCATTAGTGAATAATTAAGCATTTCCATCCAATGAGAAACAGAAGAGAAACTCCTCGGTTCAGACGAAATGCTGTGTAAGATGATCACTGAGGAGACTGAAGGCTGACATTCAGATTCCTGCTCCATCATAACACACATTATGAGTACAGAGAAGACTTAAGAAGAGAATATCCAGCTGTAATATCTCACACACGCTGTAATTATTTTCTCAACTTCAGAGTGAAAACACACAGACTGAAGCGAACGCCTCCGCCGCTGATTTATCATTATATTCCGTCATTATACTTTCATCACAGTTGATGGTTCATTATTATTCACAGTTATGCTGAAAGTCACCCTGGAAAAGAGAAAATGTTCATCTCTGCAGCAGAGCAACCCGTGTGCGCACATTAATCCTCACACACACACACACACACACACACACACACACACGCGCACACACACACACACACACGCACACACACGCACACACGCACACACACGCACACACACGCACGCACACGCACGCACACGCACACACACGCGCACACACACATACACGCACACACGCACGCACACACACGCGCAATTAACATGGAGGGAATGTGAAATATTGATTTTAGAGCAATGAAATTTCACCAACCAGTGCACCAATGTGGAAATTAACATGCTCTGCTGCTGAAATAATTTTCTCCCCAAATTATATTCTGGATTCAGGTTTTTTTCCTAAGTTTTTTTGTTATCATCTGCTTTAATATTTTAATTACTTCATGTATGAGTTCTAGGAAATCCAATGCAAATTTCCCATTTTTTAAATCATTGTTTTAAATCATAGTTGTTTCTCCTCATTGTTTGAATTTTTAAATCTGTTTTAATATTTTAATCATATTTTTTGGAATTAAAATGTTTGTTTATTTAATCCTCTGAGATCGCCAGATCAAACCAGCGTATTTTTTTCTTATCAGAGCAAAAGACAGTAAGTGCGCACTCACACTTTGCTATTCGAACCATGCTCAGGCCTGTTTCCTGGTTCGTTTGACAAGTGTGTGCACTCTGAATTGGGCTCAGGTGCGGTTCAGTTGGCCAGCCCTGGCCCAGTTGGAAGAGGTGTGCCAGAGCTCGGTTCGGTCAGGCTTTGGCATTGTACGCTTGTAGTGCGAGTGCACACTACAAACTGAAGACACGACGTCACTTTAAGGGACGGTTTGATGTGGATTTATTAATCATTCTTACTGTTCAATGAACACGAACTGTCGTAGATCAAGATGCAAACCCCTCACTTCACGACAGCTGCACCTTCAGCAAACCTCCTAACTCCTGCAGCATGAGGACTTTATGAACATTTATGAGCGTCAAAAACGGTGGATCTGTTCAGCAAAATATTTGACTGTTCCAAACCACTAAAAATAATACAAAACAATATAACTAAAGAAATCTCCACTGTGCGGAGCAGGAGCGCTTCCCTTCTGTTCATCTGAACCGTCGCCTGAAGGCCGGATTGTGAAGAGAAGTGACGAAACAAATCCCACAGAGCCTTTATCTTAATTTCATTATTGCCAAATATCCGCCTTATTTAGAATTAATTTTAATTTAATTTGTCCGGGAGACTTAGCCTTTAAATTGGCCAACACATCAATAAAACTAAGTGTATGTACCTAGGCCTATTTAGAGTGCTGAGATGTTACAGAGGACTTACTTTATTTCTTTGTTCCAACTTACAAGTGGCCTATAGCTGGGGCCAGACAGAATCTAAGAAAATCTGCGGATTTATGCAGAATGGTTTTAGGAGCATCATAACTAAAAACCTAATATATGAAATGAAAAGTAATACATTTTTACCTGTATTTAATGTTTACAATGCAAATCCAATTAGATCCACTTTAATTGGTAAACAAAAACAAAAAAAGTCTCATATCTACCAAAAGTCTGAAAATATGACTTTACAAATAATATTGTAAAAAAATCATATGAATATTTTCATATTGGTCAGTAATTTTATTGAAATTAATTTAAAAACTGAATAAATATAAGTTTACACACATTTACACAAGTAAATAAACAGAATTAATGATGGGCTAAAAATCTGCAGATTCCGGTGTGTTCAGATTTTGTGTGGGCCTACCTAAAGCTAGAGCCAGACGGAATCTGCGGACATTCTTGCTATTTCTGCACAGAATTTTGTTGAAAATCTGCGGAATTGTGCAGAAGGATTTTGGGAGCATCATAACTAAAACCCTAATATATGAAATAAAAAGTAATACCTTTTTAACTTGTATTTAATGTTTACAATGCAAATCCAAATAAATTTCCACTTTATTTAATAAACAAAGCAAGTCTCTCAAATAATCTCTCTATTAAAAGACAGAAAATATGACTTTACAAACTGTATTTTAAATAAATCAAAAATATTTTCATATTAGTCAATAATATTAATTTAAACTGAATAAACATAAATTTACACAAGTAAATAAACAGAAATAATGATGGGCTAAAAATCTGCAGAATTCTGTGTGTGCAGATTCCGTGTGGGCCTACCTTTAGGCTATGTTTGTTATGAATAAATTATGCTAAGATGCATATAAATGACTCATTCTTGAAAAAGGTAAAGAGCTGTGTGCATGTGCACATTAGATTAATGTCGGGCTGTAAACGGGTTCGGGCTTTTAAAAAGCTGTCAATCAAAATGTACTTGTCGGGCTCAGGCTCTATCAGGCCTAACTTCTATAGCCCGATTATAACTCTAGTGAGAGTACACCCTAAGAACACTCTGTTGACTTTGGTCACACAGATAAATGTTATACACCATTCAAATCTGTTAGGAGTCTACTTTTTTTACAATAACAAAGCATTCTGCAAAATAAGGAAAATAAACTGTGCAATATTCATTTGTCTCTCCACGACCCGTTTTGAGAATCACATCACTAAAAATGAACTGAAACTCAGGCATGAGTATATATATCAGACAGACAGCTTGAAGTGTCTACTTTATGCAGCTAAAGTGTCTAATGCAGCGAGTGCATGTTGAAAAGAAATATTGTTTGATAAAGTAATCAGTATGAAACCAACACCATGTCTAGTGTGTTGACCCCAGAGGGTTATTTCAGATCATAAATCATGAAGTTTAGTAAAACTTGGAAATACAAATTTCCCCTTTTTCCTCATTACCCAAATTAGGTTTAAGACAGTTTTAACAGCTTAATTACATTAAAATAATCAGAAAAGAGAATTAAATGATTCAATTAATTTTTGTTCAGTATTTTCTAAATTAAGACATTTTGTTAAAACTGGTCTTGTCTTATTTTCCAGGTTGTTATGAAGGCTTTTAAGTGTGTCTTTCAATGGCTAAATTCAATTAAAACAACCAGAAAGCATACTTCATTTAATACTTAACTTTTAAAATTGACATTTCATTTTTTCTAACAAGAATTACAAAATAATTCAACAATTTGTCAAGTTAAAGCAACTTATTATGACAGGTTGCCATTGATACCTTTGAATACGCATCTTATAGGGCCCTGAGAAACCTCATGCAGCAATATAACAGTGTGTGTGTGTGTGTGTGTGTGTGTGTGTGTGTGTGTGTGTGTGTGTGTGTGCACACGTTTTTTGGTTCTGTGAAAGGATATGGGCTGGACACCATGCGGATGCACCAGCTGCGAGGAAAAGTGGTCTGTTTGAGGCAGAAGAAAACAATGGGCATCAGTTCTGGATACGGGACCACCAGAGTGCCAAACCCACTGCTGATATCATCAGCCTCATCCTCAGGCCCCGCCTCCTCCGGCTCCACAGGCTCCGCCTCTTCAATAAGCCCATCCCAGCCCGGAGCAGCACACAGCTCACCCTGAGGCTCAGCCCCCACTGCAGAAGGCCCCTCCTCCTCTGATGTCATGGCTCTGGACACACCTACAACAAACAAGAGATGATTAATGAAGGAGTAAAAGTTTAAAGGAGAAGATGAAAATTCTGGGGTGAGGTTTCTGTAAATGAGTTATTTCTGCATGCATTTATTTAGTCCTAAGTTTGTGGAGCAGTTGGTAACTGAGTGAATATAGATTAATATAAACAGAGTGAATATTGAGATCAATATAGACAGGGCTATTCAATTGGCGGCCCACGGGCCGAACCCAGCCCCTGAGGTAATTTCTTCCGGCCCTCCAATAAGTGTGACCAAAACATCAAAAATAAAATTAGTTCAGTCAAAAAACGTCCGCTATAGTTATGAAGTGACGTGTGTCTGTTCAATACAGCTGCAGTTAAAGGCTGCGCAGAGCGGGAGTCACCTGACGTTAAGGAGTGGCGTGAGCAGCTGAAAACATTTGGATATGTTTGTAGAAAATACCTTTTGTATACACTGATATTGTTAATAGGGATGCAATGATTAGTCGATTTCACTATTAACTGGGCTTTAATTCATCACGGTTAATTAATTGTAAAGGCTTCTCAATGCTGCGTTTCTGTTACACAGAATAAAACTGCTGCTATTAAATAAAGTTATGCCACCTGTGTGCTGGTTTAAAGTTCTGAGCTTATACACCGAGGCTAATACGCACGTACACTGGATTAACTATAGCTACAGGTCGTTTCAATATTGCGTCTTTTCTGCTCGCAAGTTTGTTTTTTCTAATGTAAGAATATATGACAATATATGGGCGCAAGCGGAGCAACTCACTTGCCTGTTTCCAGACGCACGCAGTAGAAAACATCTAGCTGTGAGTTGTGCGTGGCTTTCAGTGCAATGTAAACAGAAGATATGTTAGACGAATTATTAATAAAATGATGTATGTATGAGCGCAGATGATAACAACAGTTCATTTAAACACTTAGCTAATATAAAGCTTAAATTTACATTAGATGATCACCGTTAAACCATGATTATTCTTCAGACTGTATAATCATACAACCAAAATCTATAATTATGCATCCATAATTATGCAGTTCAACACAACATATGAATGTGTCTGAATGTAGAAGAAGCGTCCTTAAGCAATGCTCTGCTTTTGTTCTGCTTTGAAATACAACATATGAATGTGTGTAAATATGCCTATAGTATAATACACTGATGTTATGTAGTGTCAAAATACAACATATTAACATTTTAATGTAGTAAAAAAGCCAAAGTGGGGGTTTAAAGAGCACAAATACAGCATATGGGCTCTTATAAACTGTTGTGTCATCACTCGTATCTCTCCAGCCCCTCATTTGGGATGCTTTTCATGAACTGGCCCCCATGACAGACTAACTGAATAGCCCTGACATAGAGTGAATGTAGAGATTGTGTGTGTGTGTGTGTGTGTGTCCAAATGTCCGCACAGAGGCAGTAGTCAGCTACACAGTGTGCAGTCTCAGGTGTATAAACATTAAATCAGGGTTTCATTAATGTAATACAGGTACAGAATAATTCAGAGCTGCAGTCTGGGGGTTTCAGGTCAGACAGACACAGCTGGATGATCAACACACACATATACACACACACACACACACACTCTTTCATGCACGCACACACATGGACTCATGTTCATATTGACACACATACATACTCATAAGCACACACTCACACACATGCACTATAATAATAATAATAATAATATAATAAGCACATCTCTCGCACTCGTTCACATTGACACACACACTCAAATAAGCCCCCTCTCTTTCTTTCTTACACACTCTCACATTGGCACACACAAAGCAAACACACACACATAGACAGACACACACAAGATAATTTTTTGTATTTGTTTATATGATAACCATCATTAATCTTGTATTATTTTTAACTGATATTCCCCATAGTGGGGCTGCAGAGCGGACATCATTTAAATGAAAAGAATTTGTGCAGGATCAGGAGTGAAGGTCTCTTTCTGAACATGAAGAGAAGCGTAGCTGCTTATAGGACGGTTCACATATCGCCTGTTTTGTATATATCGGGAGCACGCTTACATTTCCCAGGTGCACTCAGTTGAAAACCGCAAGTAACGTAACAAGAACTGACTGATCAGCTCCATACTTTAGAATATGTACATTTAGAGCACCCAAACACTGCAGTGCTTTTGCATACTATGGATGTCTGTGGTTACAGGTATCCAGTTATTTCTTTTCTAATAAAAAAAGAAAAGACAAACAGGTTTGGATCAAGTGAATGATGAGAGAATTTTAAGTTTTGGCCGAACTCTAAGACTTGAATGTGTGAAGCTGCTGTGATCAAGCCACTGTAATGTTTCTCAGTGAACATTAAATTACAAAAAAAAGTGTGTTTATTTTGTATTTTAATAGGTTTTAAAAAGTACAATTCAAAGTAAAGTAATCAGTAATTTGTAATCTATCATTTATATATATATGAGGGTGTTTTCTGCTTAAACTACAGGCTTAAACTGACTGCATTAGGAACAACAATCCTCATTTTATCATAGACAATAAACATGACACAGCCTCAGGGGTAAACAGATCATTGGTGTGTCTCAGCATTTATATCTGCTCACATTATAATCAGTTTCTAATCTGGAATATAGGAGGGAAATACTAAATGGTGTTTGTCTGAAACGTACAAAACTGCTAAATGGCTTTTGTGAGAGTTTAGTGGAGATAATGTGTGTGTGTGTGTGTGTGTGTGTGTGTGTGTGTGTGTGTGTGTGTGTGTGTGTGTGTGTGTGTGTGTGTGTGTGTGTGTGTGTGTTTCTCAAAACTAAATGACATTTACAATCATTTTCTGATGAACACCTGCAGGAATGACCTCAAACATCATGACACATACACACACACACACACACACACACACACACACACACACACACACACACACGCGCACACGCGCACACACACAATTCTGACACAATATATTTCTATTATGAATTTGCCTCTATTTTTCTTTATATTCAAATCATATTTTCTGAACGTGTGTTTAATCGGCCTGAATCTGCTCCTCCAGTCTCCTCTCAAAGAAATCTCAGACAAACTGCAGCGCTCAGCAAGAATCCTGTGAGAAAATAAAACAGACACCGACAGATGTGTGTGTATGTGTGCTGTGACGTGTGTTTACAGACGGAGCGGAGCTGAAATGTGCTTTATAAACATCCTGATGGACACACTCCTCAATCTCACTCAACACACACACACACACACACTTTCAGAAAACACTCATTCAGGAGCCCTCGCCACAACACAACCCTCAGCTCATTAGCATACACCACATATGGTGTACCCACAGCAGCCAATCAGGGCTCAGCTCATTTGCATACAGGTAGCTGACAAATAGTAAAATGATGCTTTGTATTAATTATTTATTACAAAATAATTAAAATGCTTAATGGTAAAACACCACAGTGTCCACGCTTTCTTTTAACGTTCACTTCATACTGTTAACAAACCAATAACAAATCATTAACCAATACTATATGAAACACTCACACTCACACACACACACACACACACCTGATTCAGAAGCATGTTTGCATGCTCAGAGGACATCTGAAAACTGAAGTTTTCAGTTTCAAAACATTCTCTCTCTCACACACACACACACACACACACAAACACACTGCAGATTCAGACATCTGTTCAGCATAGAGACCTGCGTGTTTCATCAATCCTCACACTTATATACAGTGAGACAGGAACACAATGCCGCTGTTTAAAACATTCACACAAATATCACACACACACACACACGCACACACACACACACACACACACACACACACAGAGAGAGAGACAGAACGGAAGCGCTAAACTGGACACAAACGACTTGCTGTCTGATCACATGACCAGGCCACGCTCACACACAATGACCATAAGGAGAATAGGCAAGGCAAGTTTATTTCTATTACACATTTCAAGTATAAGAAAAACATAAATAAATAAAAAGATTAAAAACAGATAAAAATGTGTTAAACAGGTTATAAAAGAATTAGAAAAAAAAGAAAAGTAAGACACAATAGTGTGAACTGTTAGCTGCAGCACAGTGCTCATTCAGTAAAGGCACAGCTACACAGATGTGTGTTCAGTCCTGATGTGAATGTGCCTAATGTTGGCGCACATCTGATCATTTCAGTAAGCTGATTCCAGCAGCAGGGGGCGCTGTTAGTAGCTGATTCCCCCTGCTCTGACTGAACTCTTGGAGTTTCTAGTTTATACGATCCTAAAGATCTGCGTGATCTGTTGGGTTTGTATTCAGTGAGCATATCTGTAATGTATTGAGCTCCTAGGCCATTCAGTGATTTATAGACCAGTAATAATACTGTAAACTCTATTCTGAATGTGACTGGGAGCCAGTGTAAAGACCTGAGGACAGGTGTGATGTGCTCTGATTTCCTGCTTCTGGTCAGAATTCTGGCCGCAGCGTTCTGGATGAGCTGCAACTGTCTGACTGTGTTTTTGGGAAGGCCAGTGAGGAGGCCGTTACAGTAATCCACCCTGCTGCTGATAAAAGCATCAACAAGTTTCTCTAAGTCTTCACTGGAAACAAAGCATTAATTCTTGTATACAGCATTACTTATTCATCATCGCAGAGAAGCTATATGTCTCTTTCCAGAACCTTTTCATTGACTGTTCCTCACCGTGCATTCAAACCGAAGGTGGTGAGAGCGTTAAAGGTCGCTCTGGCTGCCCTGACGTCAACGCCGGCGGCGAGAGCGTCAAAATTCACTACATTGATCTCATATTTAAAATGGCTGTTGCAACATATCATATCAGTTACATTCCCACATTAAACATGCTTTCTAGCAGGATAAGGTTGCACACTTTTTATCAAATTCATTTAACAATGGAAGATCAAGGCTCTGCTCCAATATGTCCACACGTCTGAAATGTCCTCAAGCAGCAATACTGTTTTGTATTGTCACATGAGATTCCCGCTTTAATGAAAAGAAAAATACATCTATAAAACATTAATGCACATCAGTAACTATCCAGTAACTTGTTTAATGTTTGTTCCTGTAAGAAAACATTGAAATTAGTTGGAAATCCGGCGACCGCAATAATCAAACCCTGGTGAACAACTGTAGTCGGAACCAAAGTTGATTGTGACGGTGTTCCCTGGACTCCTCTCAAGCTGATTGCTTGCTGCCGAACCCCGTCATAACTCATTACCATAAAGCTGACTTGATTTCAACTCTCCTCGATGGCCACACCAGTGAAGACATGCCATGCTGCTCCTCGTCGCCGGCTCCCATTGAAAATGAATGACCTCCGGCTACTTTTATGCTCTCGCCGCTTTCAGTGTGATGGTACAGTCACTGGTGGAATGATCTTCCCATTCCCACACAGACTGCAGATTCACTAGTATCATTCAAATAACAAATAAAAAAAAACTTATCTCTTCCATGACCAAAACATTGTTAATTCTGAGAGTACCTCTCACAGGTGAGTGGGCTTGACAAACCACCTGTAGAAAACACACTCTTTCATCTCTCTGCCACTTTAAACGACAGTGTTGCACCAGACACTTTCTTATAGAGCTGCACAATTTACTGAAACATTATTATTTCAATAATAGTATATGCAATATCACAGAGAATTCAAAAAATTACGTTTATGCGTCAAACATTCTGCATGAAGTTGTTTATCCAAATCTAACCAATCAGATGGGGCGTTTACTAGCTTTATCCCCAGCCCTCCAGTAGGTGCTGTTAGTTAAACCTCGAGCTCAAAATAAATACTAATGCTGGGAGATGGGGGGGGGGGGTGACAACAGACAAGAATCAAGATTTTCAGTCATTGATGGTGTTTTATAGTACAAATGTTTGACCCTTGACAGATTTAATTTAATTAGCTCACAAAAATAGCTATCTGTTTACTTTAGCATGATCAGCATATTAAAGATTTTATTTTTAAATAAACTGCTGATAAAATAGACTTTTGGCAAGTTAGTTAGAGGAATATCGGTATTGCAACACTCAACAACAACATCGATTAAAGCAACAAAAAAAAAAAAAAACACTTGCATTTATAAGGTGTGCAGATGGGCTCACAGGTGAGTGGGTTTGACAAACCACCTATAAAAAACACTTTCATCTCTCTGACAGTTTTCGCACTAGACACTCTTACAATCAGCTGGTAAAATTTCTTTGAAAGAATAAAACGCACTATGTTAGAAAATCTGTTGTTTTAAGTTCCTATAATAAGGGCGGCTTAAACTTTATAGATTTTGATTCACTTAATAATACCTTAAAAATAAATTGGCTTAAACGCTTTCTCCACAATCACTCTTCTATTTGGAATGTAATCGTTCGTGTTTTTTCTTAATTAGGAGGCATTACCTTTCTCTTAATGTGTAATTTATAATTAATAAACTTCCTATCAAACTTTCCCATTTTCATCAGCAAATGCTTCAGGCTTGGAAACTTACAAGCACAATTTCTCACCACACAATTTTACATTTGGAACAACTGTAATATTCTACATAGAGGAAATCTTTAATCTTTAATAACTGGATCAGTAATAAGGGTGATATTGGTGTTATTAGATACTAGTGTTATTACCAGTTATTAGATAGTAATAGTAATTTACTTACTCTGATTTTACTGAAAGATCTAGTCTGCCCATATCTAAATAAGAATTTAATATGGTTTGTAAGGCCATCTCCTCTGAGATTTGTATGCTTTTTTAGAAATAATAATAATAATAATAATAATAATAATAATAATAATAATAATATTAATAATAATTCATTGATTTCTGTTTGTCCCCCTAGACCTGATTGTTGGATCCTGATCATTTCTCCACTCAAAATCCAATCATAAAATCAGGTATTGATTTTTAGATCTTGTCATCTCAAATCCCTCTTCTATTTACTATTAAAACAACCTTTTTGATGATATTAAAACACTCCAGCAGAATTTTTTACCAAATAAAATGAAAGAAATATCTTTTAAAATGATTCATATACTTTATAGAGTTAAACAATGTTTACAAAAATGACACTGACGTCTCCTGCTCTTTCTGTGAGACTTCTTCCGAGTCTGTTGCTCACTTGCTTTGAGAACGTCCCTTTGTTAAATCGTTCTGGTCTGATGTGAATTCTCTAAAAGTCCAAAAGGTTTGTGGTGAATTAAGCTAGACTTAAGCTAGGGTTTTATATTATAGAAAAGCAATTCCTAAATTCAACCTTTTGTATAAACCTCATTTATTGGAAAGTTTTTTCATACATAATTGCAAATATACTCAAACATAAGCCATATTTTGTTTAGTTTTTTTTTTAAGTCTCATAGCAAGAAAGCCATTAAAACTTATAAAACATGTGTTTTATTTAATACTCTGCAATAATTTGTATTATTTTTATGTGCCCATATTAATTTGTTTCTTATTCTCCTTGTCTTTTTTTTTTTTGCTTTACCTTTATTAAATGTCACATTTCTCGTTGCAATAAAGTAATATTTGTATAGTTTGTACTATACGTATTTCTGTTTGTATTTCTACCTGTTGTAATTGCCTGTTGTTATTGAAATAAAAAATAAATAAAATTTAAAAAAAAACAATCACTCCATATCTTTATTTGGACCAAGGGTTTCAAACTGAATTCCTGGAGGGCCGCAGCTCTACACAGTTTTGCTCCACCCTTGACCAAACACAGCTGATCAACTAATGAAGCCGTTCAAGACTCTTTTAAACCGCTTGATTATTTGCATCAGCTGTGTTTGATTAGGGTTGGAGCAAAACTGTGCAGAGCTGCGGCCCTCCAGGAATTCAGTTTGAGACCCATGATTTAGACTTATATATATATATAGTTATTGTAATTGTAAATAAATATATATATATATATATATATATATATATATATATATATATATATATATATATATATATATATATATCTTATTCAAAATTATATTTAAATATAAATGCAAATATTTAAATGTATATTTTAAAAAGTATTTATAGTTTTAAATACTTCACACAATCTAATTTCTTGGACTTGTGACTCAAAGAAATATGCTGACTGCTCATTGCTTGTAGTTTTAAAGGCACAGTACAACAAAACATGCAAAACTGTTGCAAACAATTTATTTGTGTTGAATTTAAACAAACAAATTAAATTGAGCAATGTTCAACTTATTTTGTTTGTTTAAATTCAGCCCAAATAAACTGTTTACAACCACTTAACGTAAAAAAAAAAACTTCCTCATCCTCTCCTCACACTCATGTGGCTATAAACCATCATGAATTTCTTTCTTCTGGAAAAAGCAGGGAAATGGGGACATAATGTACATTTTTGAGTGTACTGCGCCTTTAAGGGAGACCACATGCTCAACACTTTGAGACTCCTCTACACTTGTATTTATGGGTGTGAAAGAGCAATACTTTCAGATCTGCCTGATATTCAACTCGAGTATTCTCTGTGCTCGAAAAGTCCTCTAAAACACCAACATTCAGCTGTGGTTATGGAGAGACTGAAGGAACAGATGCAGGATCAGCATCAGAACTGACACACAGACAGATAGTGTGGGTACAAAATAAACCTCGGGTGGCTTCACAACACAAAAGCACAGAGGAAATCACTAAATCTGGAAAGCAAACAGGACACTAGAATAGGATGTCATTCTCTGTCACGTCACAGCGAGATATCAACGAGGAGAAACATCATGCATCATGGAGACGGAGGAAAGGCAATGCACTGTATGAAACGGTCCTCATGCTGTTATGTATATAGTGTGTATAAAGTGTATGATGGGGAGTAAATGAAACAAAGAGCAGCGAAATCAGCACTGCAAGATCAACAAATACACCTGACAGACGCTCACATGACCCATACTCCTATTGGTAGCCAACAGCGCTGCTCATTTGCATAATATCCTAAGTGTTAGTGGGTGCGTCCCAAATAAAATACTTATGCACTATTCTACGCTACTTAGTATGAATAGAAGAGCAGACACACTGAAAATGAATGATGAAGAGGAGGAGCTTATGGTGAAGGGAGGAGCTTATGACGAAGCAGAGGCTAATGATTTAGGGGAGGTGGTGCAGGGGAAGGGGAGAAGCTGAGGATGAAGGGGAGGAGCTGGTGATTAATGGGAGGGGATATTGAGGGAAGGGGAGGGGCTTATAATTAAGGGGCGGTGGGGCTGGTGAATGGGAAGGGTTTATGGTGAAGGAGAGGAGCTGATAATGAAGGGAAGATGGTGCCGTTTAAGGTTTTATGGTGAAGGAGCTGATGATAAAGGGGTGGAGCTAATGATGAAGGGGAGGGGCAGATGATGAAGGGGAGTGGCTATTGAGGAAGGGCTTATAATTAAGGGGAGGTGGTGCTGGTGAAGGTGAGGGGCTTATGGTGAAGGGGCAGAGCTGATAATAATGGGGTGGAGCTGATGAAGGGGAGGGGCTATCAAGGAAGAGGATGAGCTGGTGAAGGAGAGGAGCAGATGATGAAGAGGAGGATCTGATGATAGAGGAGTGGAGCAGATGATGAAGGGGGGACTATTAAAGAAGGAGAAGGGCTTATAATTAAGGGGCGGTGGTGCTGGTGAAGGGGAGGGGCTTGTGGTGAAGGAAAGGAGCTGATGAAGGGGAGAGGCTAATGATAAAGGGGAGGGGTTGATGATGAAGGGGAGGGAGCATTAAGGAAGGTGGTGCTGGTAAAGGGGAGGGGCTTATGGTGAAGGAGTGGAGCTTATGAAGGGGTGGAGCTGATGATGAAGGGGATGAGCTGATGAAGGGGAGGAGTTGATGAAGGGGAGGGACTATTAAAGAAGGGGAAGGGCTTATAATTAAGGGGAGGTGGTGCTGTGAAGGGGAGGGGTTTATGGTGAAGGAGAAGAGCTGATAATGAAGGGGAGGAGTTGATGAAGGGGAGGGGCTGATGAAGGAAAGTAGCTAATGATGAAGGGGAGGAGCTGATGAGTAAGGGGAGGTGGTGCTGGTGAAGAGGGGTGGAGCTGTGATGGAGGGCATGGTTATGAAGGGGGGGGGGGGGGGGCTAGAGTCTCAGGGGAGGAGCTGATAAGTAAGGGGAGGTGGTGCTGGTGAAGAGGGGTGGCGCTGTGATGGAGGGCATGGTTATGAAGGGGAGGGGCTACAGTCTCAGAGGAGGAGCTGGTGGTGAAGGGGAGGACCTGTTGATGAAGGGAAGGAGCTGATGATAAAGAGGAGAGGCTTATGATGAAGGGGAGGGGCTTATTATTAAAGGGAGAGGATGATAGTGAAGGGGAGGATCTTTTGATGAAAAGGAGGGGCTGATGATGAAGGGGAGGAGTTATCAGATTCTGAAGTTGGATTACTTAATTTTTTGTGCAAGCAAAATTGTCTAACAGAGATGATTTGGTCTCCTGATGGTGAACGCTGTTGTACTCTAGACAGGTACTACTGTTAATTTGATGATTTCTTTCACTGTAGCAGCTGTTAAATCTGCTCTTGGAAACAGTTTGAAGCTCTGGTTTGTAAAAATAAACATCAGTGTTGCATTTGGGACTGCAATACACTCGTACACTACCCGGTTGAAGTGTGTAAGTGCATAAGTGTACACAACTTCTGTCTGCAAATGGAAAGCTAAATCTTTTCTGAGGCTTTGTGAGTTCTACACATCTGCAGATTTCCACAGGAACATGAGACACACATCCAGAAACGATGGATGATGGTCATTATGAAGAACTGGGGCACTGAGAATCACACATTACTGGAGTAAAACTCTACAACCAGACAAACACACACACATACACACGCACACACACACACACACATACACGCTCGCAGAGCAGTCCGTCTGGAGATCCAGCACAGATTCATGAAACAGAATTGGAAGGAGCTCCACAGACACACACACACACACACACACACACACACACACACACACACGCACACACACGCACACACACGCACACACACACACACATGCTCTGAATGTTCAGTGTGTTTCCTCTAAACAGCTCTCATCATCTATAAGCTCCAGTCTATATTCAGCTCTATATGATCCACACAAACACACACCTCACGTTACATAACGTCACAATTTATATAAGTAGAAACACACACCTACACACTCTTGTTTAACACAGAGAAACACAGAAGGAGGTAAAGAACAAGACAAGACACAAGAAACTGAAAAAAAAACTATCTGGCACACACACACATAAGCATGCACTAACACACACACACACACACCTGATATCCACACAAAAAACACACACCCAGAGCACACACCATAAACGCATACACAACTAATGCAACAAACATCTGACACACACCTGATGCAAAAACACATTTAACACACATCATAAACTCATACACAACTAATGCAACAAAAATGACACAGCTGACTGATACAAACAAACATTTAACACACACACAAACACACCACAAACTTATACACAACAAATGTAAAAACATCTGAAGCACACCTGGGCCCTGTTTCAGAAAGAAGGTTAAGTGAAAACGGAGTATGTTAACCCTGAAATGAGAGAAACTCTGGGTTTTAGTTTCAAAATGGCAGGTTTGTTAAACTGGAGGAAGCAGGGTAAGTCAAGCCTGTTTCTAAAAGAGAGGTAACTTTAACTGGTCAGTTACTGTGGTCACTTACTCTGTGAACCTAACCTGGTCAGGAGCAGGTATTTCTCGCCTTAGCCTTACGATTCCACCCACCTATTTTTATGTGCATTTTGGATAGGTGCATAAAAATAAATAAATAAATAAATAAATGTAAAAAATTAGTTTGATGGAAACACCAAGATGCACATAACTTTTCAAAAAACACGCAATTAAAAAATGTATGCGGATAACCGAGTAGTATAAACTTTTATTTGTTCAGAAAAGATGCACATAAAATGCGATGGAAGCAATTTTACTGAACAAATTCCAGTATGTGCATTAAAAAAGGTCATGTGATTTTGTTGTAAGAGATCATATGATGATTAAAACGTGTGTAAATGGACAAACCAGCAGGTTGAGCACACTGTAGAACATCTGAAATCTTGTTTTGGCCATTCTAAAAGGCTTTAATTTCAGTATTAGTATATTATTAATGACCTGCAGAGCTGTCAAGAGCGCCTGTGCTCGGTGTCTGACACCTTCAAACGCCACCACATATTCATTGCATGTCAGCTTCTGAGGATGAAAGTCATTTATTAAATAAAGAAAAGATTGACGCAGCTTCTTAATGTAGATATTTGGCGCCAGTTCATCAGGACGTGACGATTTTGTTCTCTTTGATTGGTTGGATGGAAATGCTGCTTTACTCGCACATCTTTTATGGGATAGTCCAGATTTGCACGCACATTTCATTTGCTTTTTTGGATGGAAACACAGCTATTGCCAGTGGTGTAAAGTAACTAATTACAAATACTCAAATTACCCCAAAATATATTTGGGAGCATTTGTGCGAGTGCATAAAATTGTCGTGTGACCAGTTTTCACAGCAAAATGTTCAGCACATGCGCGGAATTAGGAGGCATTCACGCATTAAGCATCTTCGCACCTAAAAACACCAAAACGCAGCGCTCAGGAATGGTTTAAAACATGTCAACTTGCTGCAGTAAGCAAAGCCCGCCCCGCCTATAAGCTCTTCTTATTGGCCCCCTGCGCTAGAACAGAACGCGAATGGATTGGTTAATATCAGCTGTCAATCACTCAGTTCCGATGACTGGGAGCTACAGCCGTGAAAATGTAATGGTCTGCATACGAGAGAATGAACACAACAGTGGACAGATTCAGTTTTAAAAACCACCTAAAGTTAAAAGCAATGGCACATCTGATCAGTGATCATGGAATGAATGTCAATCCAGCATTTACACTTGTCCAAGAGTGGATAAAAGACTTCCAGTGTTTAAAGTCTGCTATGAAAATGATTAAAGCATTCACTGTAAAGCCAGTGGGATGGAGGTTTCAGCATTATTTAATCGTCACGATGCTGTTAGTGGTGCGACTGACACCGCGTTCACCATCGCTAAAAGAGCATGCATTCACTGAGATGAAACTAATATTGCAGCTCGTGAAAAGACTGTTACTCCTATTAAGATGACGTATGCAAATAATAAGTTATGTCAATATCATCGAAGCACTATCAGACACTACCAGCGAGAACAGCACAGTTATTATTGTCAACTCAGTTCATCTCATTCAGGTCAGCCGGTGCATGCAGGGCCGATGAGCGCATGCAGATTTGTTTATTTGTTAGTTGTGATTAGAGCGTTAATATAGAGTCTGTTAGTATAAAACGTGTAGTAACTGCTCAGAATTTTTGGTGGGTGTGACTACATTGTCTGGTGCGCCTACATTTTTGAAGTTAGGAGCACCGGTGCTACCAAGAAAAAAAAAAAAGGTTAATTTCCAACCCTGTGACACCTGTTTTTATCCCATCTTTGAAGATTTTGCCACTGACATTATAATCATTGATGATTTATAAACAACTACAACATTAATAAACATATGAACATATTTAGCTTTAGTGGAATTGATCCATCACTTCCTCTTTGCACAGGAAACAAACACTGAGCTTAACAGCAGAAGAAGAAAATAAGGACAAAATAATCAATAAAATGAAGGACGGCAAGAAAACATGACAAAGGAGGATGGAAATAATCAAGGACAGACATGAGGAAAGAGGAAAAAAGGAAGTGATAAAGGAAGGAAACTAATGGGGGAAATAGGAAGGACAGACAGAAAGGAGGAAAAGCAGGAGGAGGAGAGGGAAGGAAAACAGCAGGAAGGAGGTAAAGGCGGACAGACAGAAGGACAGGTGGACGGAGAGATAGAAACCGACAGACGGTCTTCAGCACTGAGGCTTCATGTGGAGTCTATGAATAGGATGATTTCCCTGCGTGGGCAAAACACACACACACACACACACACACACACGTCTGTCTCTCTCCTGTCTCAACCTGTAATTAATCCCACCTGCTAATAAACAATCCCTCTGCAAATAGCTGCCTGGTAATTGCATGTGTTTGTGTGTGTGTGTGTGTGTGAGTGTGAGTGTGTGTCTTGAAGTGTGCTAAACCTGACAGTACCTCCCTGTACAGACGTCCTCTATACTAAGAACAATTCACGAATAATATAAAATACTGGATCAATTCGTTCCTGTGTGTGTGCGTGTGTGTGCGCGCGTGTGTGTGTGTGTGTGTGTGTGTGTGTGTGTGTGTGTGTGTGTGTGTGTCTGGATTGCAGGTTATCACACGACCAATATTAAGTCCAACAGCAGTCACACACAAAGGTAAATCAAATACAGAACTCCCTACACCTGAGCTGATATCCGCCGCTTGACATTTCCCACAGTGTGTTTGTCAACAAAGTTAAAGAATAATCAAAGAGGAGATCTAAAACACACAACAGTGGAGTCACACAGACCGTGAATAAATCCTGACTGAGCTCAGGGGCATATCAGAACACTCCACCAATGAGAGCAGCCTGTTGCTCAACCAATCATAGCTCAACCTGACATACAACTTGCAATTGCTTGACCATTCAGAGCACTCAGACCACTGCTTGACCAATCAGAATATTCAGCCAACCACTTAGAACACACAAGTTGCTGCTTGACCAATAGAAACAGTCGGTTTGACACACAACTAACTAGAATAATCCACTTAAAACGACCAATCAGACCACGTGGTTTTACATACAACCAATTAGAACAATTGGCTCAACGTTGACCCGTGTGAAAACTTGACTCAACATGTAAAAACAATCTGCTTGACATACAAGGACATTTGGCTTGACACAACCAATCAGAACACTTGGCTCGAAAACACAACTAATCAGAACACTCAGCTCAACACAACCAATCAGAACACTTGGCTCGAAACACAACTAATCAGAACACTCAGCTCAACACAACCAATCAGAACACTCGGCTCGACACACAACCAATCAGAAACATTTGGCTTGACAAAAAAAAAAAAAAAAAAAATCAGGACATTCAGTTCAACCAAGAACCAATCCGAACACTCTGCTCCACACACAACCAATTGGAACACTCAGTTATACATACAACACTCAGCTCAATACACAATCAATCAGAACACTCGGTTTGACACACAACCAATGAGAACACTCAACTCAGCATACAACACTCGGCTCACCACACAACCAATCATAATACTCAGTTTGACGCACAACCAATCAGAACACTTGGCTTGACACAACCAATTAAAAAGTTTGGCTCGACACACAACCAATAAGAATACTCTGATCAACATACAACACTCGGCTCGACACACAACTACTCAGTAAACACTGCTTGACACACAACCAATTGGAACACTCGGCTCAACACACAACCAATCGGAACACTCGGCTCCAAACAACCACTCGGAACACTCAGCTCGACACACAACCAATCAGAAAACTCGGCTCGACACGCAACCAATCAGAAATCTCGGCTCGACACGCAACCAATCAGAAATCTCGGCTCGACACGCAACCAATCAGAAAACTCGGCTCGACACGCAACCAATCAAAAATCTCGGCTCGACACGCAACCAATCAGAAAACTCGGCTCGACACGCAACCAATCAGAAATCTCGGCTCGACACGCAACCAATCAGAAATCTCGGCTCGACACGCAACCAATCAGAAATCTCGGCTCGACACGCAACCAATCAGAAAACTCGGCTCGACAAGCAACCAATCAGAAAACTCGGCTCGACACGCAACCAATCAGAAAACTCAGCTTAACACATAACCAATCGGAACACTCGGCTCGACACGCAACCAATCGGAACACTCGGCTCGACACGCAACCACTCGGAACAGTCGGCTCGACACGCAACCAATCGGAACAGTCGGCTCGACACGCAACCAATCGGAACAGTCGGCTCGACACGCAACCACTCGGAACAGTCGGCTCGACACACAACCAATCGGAACAGTCGGCTCGACACACAACCACTCGGAACAGTCGGCTCGACACACAACCACTCGGAACAGTCGGCTCGACACACAACCACTCGGAACAGTCGGCTCGACACACAACCAATAAGAAAACTCAGCTTAACACATAACCAATCGGAACACTCGGCTCGACACGCAACCAATCGGAACACTCGGCTCGACACGCAACCACTCGGAACAGTCGGCTCGACACGCAACCAATCGGAACAGTCGGCTCGACACGCAACCACTCGGAACAGTCGGCTCGACACACAACCAATCGGAACAGTCGGCTCGACACACAACCACTCGGAACAGTCGGCTCGACACACAACCACTCGGAACAGTCGGCTCGACACACAACCACTCGGAACAGTCGGCTCGACACACAACCACTCGGAACAGTCGGCTCGACACACAACCACTCGGAACAGTCGGCTCGACACACAACCACTCGGAACACTCGGCTCGACACACAACCAATCGGAACACTCGGCTCGACACACAACCAATCAGAAATCTCGGCTCGACACACAACCAATCAGAAAACTCGGCTCGACACACAACCAATCAGAACACTCGGCTCGACACACAACCAATCAGAACACTCGGCTCGACACACAACCATTCAAAAAACTTGGCTTGACACATCCAATCAGAAAACTCGGCTCAACACACAACCATTCAAAAAACTTGGCTTGACACAACCAATCAGAAAACTCGGCTTAACACACAACCAATCAGAACACTCGGCTCGACACACAACCATTCAAAAAACTTGGCTTGACACAACCAATGCGTGCGTGTGTGTGTGTGTGTGTGTGTGTGTGTGTGTGTGTGTGTGCGCGCGTGCGTGCGTGCGTGCGTGCGTGCGTGCGTGCGTGCGTGCGTGTGTGTGTGTGTGTGTCTGGATTGCAGGTTATCACACGACCAATATTAAGTCCAACAGCAGTCACACACAAAGGTAAATCAAATACAGAACTCCCTACACCTGTGAGCTGATATCCGCCGCTTGACATTTCCCACAGTGTGTTTGTCAACAAAGATAAAGAATAATCAAAGAGGAGATCTAAAACACACAACAGTGGAGTCACACAGACCGTGAATAAATCCTGACTGAGCTCAGGGGCATATCAGAACACTCCACCAATGAGAGCAGCCTGTTGCTCAACCAATCATAGCTCAACCTGACATACAACTTGCAATTGCTTGACCATTCAGAGCACTCAGACCACTGCTTGACCAATCAGAATATTCAGCCAACCACTTAGAACACACAACTTGCTGCTTGACCAATAGAAACAGTCGGTTTGACACACAACTAACTAGAATAATCCACTTAAAACGACCAATCAGACCACGTGGTTTTACATACAACCAATTAGAACAATTGGCTCAACGTTGACCCGTGTGAAAACTTGACTCAACATGTAAAAACAATCTGCTTGACATACAAGGACATTTGGCTTGACACAACCAATCAGAACACTTGGCTCGAAACACAACTAATCAGAACACTCAGCTCAACACAACCAATCAGAACACTTGGCTCGAAACACAACTAATCAGAACACTCAGCTCAACACAACCAATCAGAACACTCGGCTCGACACACAACCAATCAGAAACATTTGGCTTGACAAAAAAAAAAAAAAAAATCAGGACATTCAGTTCAACCAAGAACCAATCCGAACACTCTGCTCCACACACAACCAATTGGAACACTCAGTTATACATACAACACTCAGCTCAATACACAATCAATCAGAACACTCGGTTTGACACACAACCAATGAGAACACTCAACTCAGCATACAACACTCGGCTCACCACACAACCAATCATAATACTCAGTTCGACGCACAACCAATCAGAACACTTGGCTTGACACAACCAATTAAAAAGTTTGGCTCGACACACAACCAATAAGAATACTCTGATCAACATACAACACTCGGCTCGACACACAACTACTCAGTAAACACTGCTTGACACACAACCAATTGGAACACTCGGCTCAACACACAACCAATCGGAACACTCGGCTCCAAACAACCACTCGGAACACTCAGCTCGACACACAACCAATCAGAAAACTCGGCTCGACACGCAACCAATCAGAAATCTCGGCTCGACACGCAACCAATCAGAAATCTCGGCTCGACACGCAACCAATCAGAAAACTCGGCTCGACAAGCAACCAATCAAAAATCTCGGCTCGACACGCAACCAATCAGAAAACTCGGCTCGACACGCAACCAATCAGAAATCTCGGCTCGACACGCAACCAATCAGAAATCTCGGCTCGACACGCAACCAATCAGAAAACTCGGCTCGACAAGCAACCAATCAGAAAACTCGGCTCGACACGCAACCAATAAGAAAACTCAGCTTAACACATAACCAATCGGAACACTCGGCTCGACACGCAACCAATCGGAACACTCGGCTCGACACGCAACCAATCGGAACAGTCGGCTCGACACGCAACCAATCGGAACAGTCGGCTCGACACGCAACCACTCGGAACAGTCGGCTCGACACGCAACCAATCGGAACAGTCGGCTCGACACGCAACCACTCGGAACAGTCGGCTCGACACACAACCACTCGGAACAGTCGGCTCGACACACAACCACTCGGAACAGTCGGCTCGACACACAACCACTCGGAACAGTCGGCTCGACACACAACCACTCGGAACAGTCGGCTCGACACACAACCACTCGGAACAGTCGGCTCGACACACAACCAATCGGAACAGTCGGCTCGACACACAACCACTCGGAACAGTCGGCTTGACACACAACCACTCGGAACAGTCGGCTCGACACACAACCACTCGGAACAGTCGGCTCGACACACAACCACTCGGAACAGTCGGCTCGGCACACAACCACTCGGAACACTCTGCTCGACACACAACCAATCGGAACACTCGGCTCGACACACAACCAATCAGAAATCTCGGCTCGACACACAACCAATCAGAAAACTCGGCTCGACACACAACCAATCAGAACACTCGGCTCGACACACAACCATTCAAAAAACTTGGCTTGACACATCCAATCAGAAAACTCGGCTCAACACACAACCATTCAAAAACTTGGCTTGACACAACCAATCAGAAAACTCGGCTTAACACACAACCAATCAGAACACTCGGCTCGACACACAACCATTCAAAAAACTTGGCTTGACACAACCAATGCGTGCGTGTGTGTGTGTGTGTGTGTGTGTGTGTGTGTGTGTGTGTGTGTGTGTGTGTGTGTGTGTGTGTGTGTGTGTCTGGATTGCAGGTTATCACACGACCAATATTAAGTCCAACAGCAGTCACACACAAAGGTAAATCAAATACAGAACTCCCTACACCTGTGAGCTGATATCCGCCGCTTGACATTTCACACAGTGTGTTTGTCAACAAAGATAAAGAATAATCAAAGAGGAGATCTAAAACACACAACAGTGGAGTCACACAGACCGTGAATAAATCCTGACTGAGCTCAGGGGCATATCAGAACACTCCACCAATGAGAGCAGCCTGTTGCTCAACCAATCATAGCTCAACCTGACATACAACTTGCAATTGCTTGACCATTCAGAGCACTCAGACCACTGCTTGACCAATCAGAATATTCAGCCAACCACTTAGAACACACAAGTTGCTGCTTGACCAATAGAAACAGTCGGTTTGACACACAACTAACTAGAATAATCCACTTAAAACGACCAATCAGACCACGTGGTTTTACATACAACCAATTAGAACAATTGGCTCAACGTTGACCCGTGTGAAAACTTGACTCAACATGTAAAAACAATCTGCTTGACATACAAGGACATTTGGCTTGACACAACCAATCAGAACACTTGGCTCGAAACACAACTAATCAGAACACTCAGCTCAACACAACCAATCAGAACACTTGGCTCGAAACACAACTAATCAGAACACTCAGCTCAACACAACCAATCAGAACACTCGGCTCGACACACAACCAATCAGAAACATTTGGCTTGACAAAAAAAAAAAAAAAAAAAAAAAAATCAGGACATTCAGTTCAACCAAGAACCAATCCGAACACTCTGCTCCACACACAACCAATTGGAACACTCAGTTATACATACAACACTCAGCTCAATACACAATCAATCAGAACACTCGGTTTGACACACAACCAATGAGAACACTCAACTCAGCATACAACACTCGGCTCACCACACAACCAATCATAATACTCAGTTCGACGCACAACCAATCAGAACACTTGGCTTGACACAACCAATTAAAAAGTTTGGCTCGACACACAACCAATAAGAATACTCTGATCAACATACAACACTCGGCTCGACACACAACTACTCAGTAAACACTGCTTGACACACAACCAATTGGAACACTCGGCTCAACACACAACCAATCGGAACACTCGGCTCCAAACAACCACTCGGAACACTCAGCTCGACACACAACCAATCAGAAAACTCGGCTCGACACGCAACCAATCAGAAATCTCGGCTCGACACGCAACCAATCAGAAATCTCGGCTCGACACGCAACCAATCAGAAAACTCGGCTCGACAAGCAACCAATCAAAAATCTCGGCTCGACACGCAACCAATCAGAAAACTCGGCTCGACACGCAACCAATCAGAAATCTCGGCTCGACACGCAACCAATCAGAAAACTCGGCTCGACAAGCAACCAATCGGAAAACTCGGCTCGACACGCAACCAATCGGAACACTCGGCTCGACACGCAACCACTCGGAACAGTCGGCTCGACACGCAACCAATCGGAACAGTCGGCTCGACACGCAACCACTCGGAACAGTCGGCTCGACACACAACCAATCGGAACAGTCGGCTCGACACACAACCACTCGGAACAGTCGGCTCGACACACAACCACTCGGAACAGTCGGCTCGACACACAACCACTCGGAACAGTCGGCTCGACACACAACCACTCGGAACAGTCGGCTCGACACACAACCACTCGGAACAGTCGGCTCGACACACAACCACTCGGAACAGTCGGCTCGACACACAACC
Organism: Danio aesculapii; assembly: GCF_903798145.1. Classification (NCBI taxonomy): domain Eukaryota; kingdom Metazoa; phylum Chordata; class Actinopteri; order Cypriniformes; family Danionidae; genus Danio; species Danio aesculapii. The sequence goes on from NC_079440.1 coordinate 855,995, forward strand.
ACTCGGAACACTCTGCTCGACACACAACCAATCGGAACACTCGGCTCGACACACAACCAATCAGAAATCTCGGCTCGACACACAACCAATCAGAAAACTCGGCTCGACACACAACCAATCAGAACACTCGGCTCGACACACAACCATTCAAAAAACTTGGCTTGACACATCCAATCAGAAAACTCGGCTCAACACACAACCATTCAAAAAACTTGGCTTGACACAACCAATCAGAAAACTCGGTTTAACACACAACCAATCAGAACACTCGGCTCGACACACAACCATTCAAAAAACTTGGCTTGACACATCCAATCAGAAAACTCGGCTTAACACACAACCATTCAAAAAACTTGGCTTGACACAACCAATCAGAAAACTCGGCTTAACACACAACCAATCAGAACACTCGGCTCGACACACAACCATTCAAAAAACTTGGCTTGACACAACCAATGCGTGCGTGTGTGTGTGTGTGTGTGTGTGTGTGTGTGTGTGTGTGTGTCTGGATTGCAGGTTATCACCAGACCAATATTAAGTCCAACAGCAGTCACACACAAAGGTAAATCAAATACAGAACTCCCTACACCTGTGAGCTGATATCCGCCGCTTGACATTTCCCACAGTGTGTTTGTCAACAAAGTTAAAGAATAATCAAAGAGGAGATCTAAAACACACAACAGTGGAGTCACACAGACCGTGAATAAATCCTGACTGAGCTCAGGGGCATATCAGAACACTCCACCAATGAGAGCAGCCTGTTGCTCAACCAATCATAGCTCAACCTGACATACAACTTGCAATTGCTTGACCATTCAGAGCACTCAGACCACTGCTTGACCAATCAGAATATTCAGCCAACCACTTAGAACACACAAGTTGCTGCTTGACCAATAGAAACAGTCGGTTTGACACACAACTAACTAGAATAATCCACTTAAAACGACCAATCAGACCACGTGGTTTTACATACAACCAATTAGAACAATTGGCTCAACGTTGACCCGTGTGAAAACTTGACTCAACATGTAAAAACAATCTGCTTGACATACAAGGACATTTGGCTTGACACAACCAATCAGAACACTTGGCTCGAAACACAACTAATCAGAACACTCAGCTCAACACAACCAATCAGAACACTTGGCTCGAAACACAACTAATCAGAACACTCAGCTCAACACAACCAATCAGAACACTCGGCTCGACACACAACCAATCAGAAACATTTGGCTTGACAAAAAAAAAAATAAAAAATCAGGACATTCAGTTCAACCAAGAACCAATCCGAACACTCTGCTCCACACACAACCAATTGGAACACTCAGTTATACATACAACACTCAGCTCAATACACAATCAATCAGAACACTCGGTTTGACACACAACCAATGAGAACACTCAACTCAGCATACAACACTCGGCTCACCACACAACCAATCATAATACTCAGTTCGACGCACAACCAATCAGAACACTTGGCTTGACACAACCAATTAAAAAGTTTGGCTCGACACACAACCAATAAGAATACTCTGATCAACATACAACACTCGGCTCGACACACAACTACTCAGTAAACACTGCTTGACACACAACCAATTGGAACACTCGGCTCAACACACAACCAATCGGAACACTCGGCTCCAAACAACCACTCGGAACACTCAGCTCGACACACAACCAATCAGAAAACTCGGCTCGACACGCAACCAATCAGAAATCTCGGCTCGACACGCAACCAATCAGAAATCTCGGCTCGACACGCAACCAATCAGAAAACTCGGCTCGACACGCAACCAATCAAAAATCTCGGCTCGACACGCAACCAATCAGAAAACTCGGCTCGACACGCAACCAATCAGAAATCTCGGCTCGACACGCAACCAATCAGAAAACTCGGCTCGACAAGCAACCAATCAGAAAACTCGGCTCGACACGCAACCAATAAGAAAACTCAGCTTAACACATAACCAATCGGAACACTCGGCTCGACACGCAACCAATCGGAACACTCGGCTCGACACGCAACCAATCGGAACACTCGGCTCGACACGCAACCACTCGGAACAGTCGGCTCGACACGCAACCAATCGGAACAGTCGGCTCGACACGCAACCACTCGGAACAGTCGGCTCGACACACAACCACTCGGAACAGTCGGCTCGACACACAACCACTCGGAACAGTCGGCTCGACACACAACCACTCGGAACAGTCGGCTCGACACACAACCACTCGGAACAGTCGGCTCGACACACAACCACTCGGAACAGTCGGCTCGACACACAACCACTCGGAACAGTCGGCTCGACACACAACCACTCGGAACAGTCGGCTCGACACACAACCACTCGGAACAGTCGGCTCGACACACAACCACTCGGAACAGTCGGCTCGACACACAACCACTCGGAACAGTCGGCTCGACACACAACCACTCGGAACAGTCGGCTCGACACACAACCACTCGGAACACTCTGCTCGACACACAACCAATCGGAACACTCGGCTCGACACACAACCAATCAGAAATCTCGGCTCGACACACAACCAATCAGAAAACTCGGCTCGACACACAACCAATCAGAACACTCGGCTCGACACACAACCATTCAAAAAACTTGGCTTGACACATCCAATCAGAAAACTCGGCTCAACACACAACCATTCAAAAAACTTGGCTTGACACAACCAATCAGAAAACTCGGCTTAACACACAACCAATCAGAACACTCGGCTCGACACACAACCATTCAAAAAACTTGGCTTGACACAACCAATCAGAAAACTCGGCTTAACACACAACCATTCAAAAAACTTGGCTTGACACAACCAATCAGAAAACTCGGCTTAACACACAACCAATCAGAACACTCGGCTCGACACACAACCATTCAAAAAACTTGGCTTGACACATCCAATCAGAAAACTCGGCTCAACACACAACCATTCAAAAAACTTGGCTTGACACAACCAATCAGAAAACTCGGCTTAACACACAACCAATCAGAACACTCGGCTCGACACACAACCATTCAAAAAACTTGGCTTGACACAACCAATCAGAAAACTCGGCTTAACACACAACCAATCAGAAAACTCGGCTTAACACACAACAAATCAGAAAACACTGCTTGTCACACAACCAATCAGAACACTCGGCTCAACACATAACCAATCAGAACCCTTGGCTCAACACACAACCAATCAGAACCCTTGGCTCAACACACAACCAATCGGAACACTAGGCTCGACACAACCAATAAGAACACTCGGCTCGACACACAACCAATAAGAATACTCTGTTCAACATACAACACTCGACTCGACACACAACCAATCGGAACACTCGGCTCGACACACAACCAATCGGAACACTCGGATCGACACACAACCAATCGGAACACTCGGATCGACACACAACCAATCGGAACACTCGGCTCGACACACAACCAATCGGAACACTCGGCTCGACACACAACCAATCGGAACACTCGGCTCGACACAAAACCAAATCAGAACACTCAGCTCGACACACAACCAATCAGAACACTCGGCTCGACACAAAACCAAATCAGAACAGTCAGCTCAACACACAACCAATCAGAACACTCGGCTCAACACACAATTAATAAACAGAAATAACTGCTGTCCAGTAATTATGTGTTGAAATTATCTAAATAATTCTCATTAACTACCGGCTGCAGCCGTCTCCCTTCAAGACCAAACATTACAACCACATGACCCTATTAAGCTTGTTTTGTTTACCGTTGGTGGCTAGGTTACCAATACTACAGTCAGCCACTCTAAAAACTTGCTACACACACTGATATACAGACTCATGTTTAGCTTGAGCTCATACCAGGTCCACCTGCATGCGTGCGTGTGTTTAGATGAATCTGGATCTGCATTAAACATTCCATAATAACCCACAGAGACGGAGCTACAAACTGAACAGCTGTTTTACTGACATGAGCAGCAGTCTGATCAAACACTCAGTACTGTGCATTAATGCAGCTCATGGCAGGAGTGTGTTTATGTGATGTTACCATAAGCTCCACCGTGGAATAAAGCTGTAAGTGTTTGCATTTCACAGGAGCAAAACAATGTTATGGGGAATACATCAGTTTCATGCATTAAAATGGCCCTCAATGACCTTTAAAGGTATAATATCTAAATCTTCCAAGACATGTGGTTTAGATGCAGGTCGATTTTTTTATATAATAAGATAATCATGCTTTGCTTCTAATTGTAAGGTTTTGTCTTGTAGTACACTAACTGAAGCAATTGTTCTCATCAATAATTAAGTGTTTTATATTTAATGCATTTGTTATAAAAGAGATTTGCAACAAGCTTGTGTGCCTACAGAAACATTAACTGCTGATATATTTAATGTTTTATGATAAATATTTTTCCACGAGTTATAAAGCAGTGCTTAATAATTAAAGACTTCACTGTCAGAATTGCTGGAATAAACTTCCTTTGATTTGGACACAAATCAGCTCCTTTAATACTGTAATTTCTCTCTAGAGGTCAGTATGGCTGAAATAACATGTTAATTTTTACTGTCAGGTTAAACTGTGCACGATTTGACCTTCACAGTGTAATAAAGCCAAATGCAGATCTTAAGACTCTTCTGTTTTAAAGCTGTCGGAGAACAGAAAATGCTTCAGCAATCATCATCAAGCATTGAAAAATATTACAATGATTATTCAATTAATTTCGGGCGACGCAGTGGCGCAGTAGGTAGTGCTGTCGTCTCACAGCAAGAAGGTCGCTGATTCGAGCCTCGGCTGGGTCAGCTGGTGTTTCTGTGTGGAGTTTGCATGTTCTCCCCGTGTTGGTGTGGGTTTCCTCCGGGTGCTCCGGTTTCCCCCACAGTCCAAACACATGCGCTTTAAACTATGAAACAACTCTGATTTTACCAAGAAAACTGGAAATTTTTCATCTTAATAATTTGAAAGGCTGAAATATAAATAGGTTTATGAGCATAGATAGATAGATAGATAGATACACCTCTCAAAACAAAATGTATCTATATATCACAGCGATGCATAGCGCAAGCTCTGTGATTGGTCGGCTTGGTAGCGCTGGACCATGTGGGTAGGACCAAGAGCCGATCACTCGATGCAGAAGTATAAACCAGGCTTCAATTTCAGTCATCCTGACCCCAATAAGTCTTCTTGTCCTTCCTGCATTCTAAATGCTGATTGGTTCATAGCCAGAACTTTATCCTCCTTATATAAAACAACTGCTGCTCATTAAAATGGTGAAGACCGTCCCTAAAGCTGTTTATCCCCACTGTTTATAGAGAATACTTAACAGATTCATGATAGACACCAATGATTAAAACAGTAATGTGATAAAAGATAAAGCAGTCTAAATATCTGAAGTTAGGCATGAACACACATGATTTTATGATCAGTATTACAGCACACTCAGTGTTTATTAATCTCATTTGTTGAACCAAGTTTAATAGTAAATGTTTGTTTTGTAAATGGTGGCACGGTGGCTCAGTGGTTAGCACTGTGGCCTCACAGCAAGAAGGTGTCTGGTTCAAGCCCCAGCTGGGTCAGTTGGGCTTTCTGTATTGAGTTTGCATGTTCTCCCTCTGTTGGCGTGGGTTTCCTCCGGGTGCTCCGGTTTCCCACACAGTCCAAACACATGCTCTATAGGGGAATTGATCAACTAAATTAGCTGTAGTGTATGTGTGTGTGTGTGAATAAGTGTATATGGGTGTTTCCCACAACTGGGTTGCAGCTGGAAAGGCATCAGCTGTGTAAAACATATGCTGGAATAGTTGGCGGTTCATTCCACTGTGGAGACCCCTAATAAATAAAGGGACTAAGCTGAAGAAAATGAATTTATGTTTTTGAAGTCCCAATATAAAATATAGTTTAAAATCACATATAATATCAGGAAGTCAAAAATGTCGGAGAGAACATTATAATTGAGTGGTGGTGAATGAGTGTGACTGCAGCTCATCACATAATTTGGAGTGTGATTGAGAGCTTTAATGGTGTGTAGAGGAGAATCAGAGTGTGAGGAGTTTCTCTGCGTCTCACAGCTCCTCCTGAATGGACTGAAATATTGATGATGGTTATTAATAACACCTTCATTTCCTCAAAGACACCTAAACCTATTGAGCATCACCTGGGTGTTTCCCCGGTAACAGAGCGAGCGAGAGAGAGAGAAACCAATCACAGAAAACACACACACACACACACACACACGCACACACACACACTAAAATTATTACACTCACATACCAACACTGTATTCACTACACTCACACCACTAGATTTACTCTACACACACACACACACACACACACACACACACACACACACACAGACTGGATTGTCTGCTGCTGTGTCTCAGTTCATCTTCTCTCCATCCTAAACAGATTTCCAGAACAGAATTATCGTGTCCCAAATCATATCATGCTGAAATGAGTTTTCTAAAGTCATCTGGATGCTCTACTATTTCCAGCAGAGATTTGATCCCTGCGCACTCTAATGGCGAATATTTCCCACAATGCACTGCCAGTTGGACATTAATTTAATGAGGACTACACGCATAGGGAGGACAGAAGTGTTAAACTACAAACATGGCAGATGCACGAGACAGACAGTTAAGTAGAGAGACTAAAGAGCTTTGAATGTTTAATATCTCACCTGAGGGGAGAAATATTTGGCTCACACTAGTAGTGTCTGTTTATTAAAGTTATTATTTGGATATGTATACAGCAGTGCTGGTCATAAACAAATGATTGTGCACTTCGTTACTTATTAAACATTAATTGTGCCCTCATAATCTTTCAATCAAACGCCATACTGACTTTTCTTCACTTCTGGTCGCATGGAATGCCTTTAGGGTGGGGTCATCAGTAATTTAGGGCAGGGTTATCAGTCCTTTAGGGCGGGGCTTTCAGTCATTTAAGGCATGTCTCTTTCCTTTAGGGTGGGGCTATCAGTCATTTAAGGTGTGTCTGTCCTTTAGGGCGGGGCTATCAGTCATTTAAGGCTTGTCTTTCTGTCATTTAGGGTGGGGTATAAATCATTCAAGGAGTGTCTCTTTCCTTTAGGGCGGGGCTATCAGTCATTTAAGGTGTGTCTATCCTTTAGGGTGGGGCAATCAGTCGGGGCTATCCATCATTTAGGGTGGGGCTATCATTTCTTTAGGGAGGGGTTATCAGTCATTTAATCCATGTCTATCTGTCCTTTAGGGCGGGGCTGTCAGTCATTTAAGGCATGTCTACTGTCTATATGTCCTTAAAGCTGCGGTCACACTGGGCTTTTGTCCCCATAAACTTCCATTCATACGCACGCGAATGCGTCAGACCGGAAACGCAGGGTCATGCGTTAAGTTTCGCAGTTCGATGCGGTGCAAAGTTCAAGCTTGGTGAACTCTGACCTGCGAAATCGCATCACTTGACTGCTTGAGACCAATCGAGAATCAAAACAGGACCTCTCTGGACAGAAATCTAAAACATGGAGCAATCGCTCGCTTTATTAATGTCTAACCATCTTGTTTAATCCCGCCCCCTTTTTGCAGCGCTATACGACAGAATTTTGCTCACACAAACTCCAGTGTGACCGCAGCTTTAGGGAGGGGCAAATAATCATTTAAGGCGTGTCTCTGTCCTTTAGGGTGGGACAATCAGTCATTTAAGATGTGTCTATTGTCTATCAGTCCTTTAGGGAGGGGCTATCAGTTGTTTAAAGGCGTGGATCTGTCTCTTAGGGCAGGGCTATCAGACCTTTAGGGCAGAGCTTTACCTGTGCTTTGGTGGGGGGGGGCTATCGGTCCTTTAGGGAGGGGCTATCAGTCATGTAAGGCATGGATCTGTTCTTTTGGTAGTGCCAACTGTCCTTTAGGGAGGGGCTACCAGTTGTTTAAGGAGTGGCTTTCAGGTGGAGATATCAAGTGCCCTACATTTATCTCACTTCAAGATGTGCATCATGACAGGAGAAAAGAACAATCTTAACATCAGTTTCATGCCAACTTTACCTTCTGAATGCACAATTAGGCAATTTCTCTGCATGAAAGACCAGTGAACGGCAGATTAATATGCTGCTTCATCTCCAATATGGTAGACAGACTGATAATAAAAGAGATGGAGATGTGATTATTGACAAATCATGCAGAAGTTTAAAGTTTGCAGACTTTTCTATTGCACACTGAAACGAAGGTATAAGGCGGCGAACTGGAACACAGCAAGAGTGATGGATTTATTGATGGTGTTGTGTGGTTTCTACGGTGTTGCTAGGGCTACTGTACAACATTGACAGCCCATTAAAGTGATTTAGCATTACTGTCACTGACACACAGTCATCAAAGCCTCTTCAGCACAGTCTCCTCAGCGCAGGCTAATTACAGTTAACTGAGGAGTTAATCACACTTAAATGTGCGTATACAGATGTACAAAATAAAACTCTGGGTGATTAAACAGATGGAGACCATGAGAGAGATCGTTACAGACTGACGGCTCACACAACACGGCACAATAATGCTCGTCCTCATGTCTCTAGTCCAAATATCTAAACATTCCTACATCAAGAAGCATTTAATAGACAAGCAAAAATAAAGGGTTGTTTTCAGAAATAATATGCCATAATTAAATGAGTTTATCCTTAAACCAAGCTAAATAGATGAGGTAAGACAAATTATTTTATTTCAAAAGGGAAAACTAGACTTCATTTCCTCCATTGGCAGATTAGTCAGACATCATTCATTCATTCATTCATTCCAGCTTAGTCCCTTTATTTATCAGGGGTCACCACAGTGGAATGAACCACCAACTTATCCAGTATACGTTTTACATAGTGGATGCCCTTCCAGCTGCAACCCATCTCTGGGAAACACCAATACACACACACTACAGCCAGTTTAGTTGATCAATCCCCCTATAGCGCATGTGTTTGGACTGTGGGGGAAATCGGAGCACCCGGAGGAAACCCACGCCAACACGGGGAGAACATGCAAACTCCACACAGAAACACCAACTGACCCAGCCAGGACTCGAACCAGCGACCTTCTTGCTGTGAGGCCACAGTGCTACCCACTGCGCCACGATTACTCAGATAATGATGATTATTAACACACAAACAGCTGAAGAACTGATCGAATAGCAGGTGTTGTCATTGCTTATGATGCTGAGAGTCAGTCTTTAACATGACACACACACTCAGACGTACACACACAGGCTCTCACACTCAGATGTACACACACACACACACACACACACACACACACACACACACACACAGTAACCCCTCCACTGCAGTCTTGCTTTCATAACAAAATGGTGGATAGTGTGAAATAAGTGAATAAAAGCCATTTAGTTGAACATGCGCGCGCACACACACACACACACACAGCTCCTAAGAACACACACTGACTCCTGGAAGTGCATACAGAGATTCAGCCTCTGGGTAAAAGGAAAACTCATTGTGTCGTCTTTTATTATCACTCACTCACACACACACACACACTTTTGCTGCAAGTCATTTAATTGAGTCATTTAATAGAATGGCAAACCTCCAGATGCTGCTGCACTGCATGCACACACACAAACACACACACACACACACACTCAGTTGCTTATCTTCATGACATGCAGAACTGAAACTGCTCCGATGAATAAATAATAGCAAACACAACAGACACACACACACACACACACACGTCACTAATAGAGGAACATGTTCATTACTGACGCTCACATGATCATTATTACATCTGTCTCCATGGCAACGCAAATACACTTATTACTATCATTACAATATAACTATTAGAGACTGATCAGTGATCAGCATTAACCTGAGGAGACTCAGGAAACAGCAGCATTAATGGCCATATAAGGGTGTGTGTGTGTGTGCGTGTGTGTCCGTCCATCATTAATATACAGTATTAAACCCCTGCTGTACACACAGTGAGTCCCTCATCTTTATCAGTGTGTGAAGCGCTGCTGAATCTGCAGGTTCATCTTTACAGTAACACACAGAATCAAGAGTGTGTGTGTGTGTGTGACACTGATCAGGGGGAATCGGTTACAGCATATCTGGGGTGTCTCACACAACGGCGTAACTCGTGGACGAACTATCATAGTACGATGCATCGTTTGGAAAGAGCAATGTAGTGACGAGTGTTCGTTTATTAGGAAGCGAAAAAATTCTACTTTAATAATTAAATTTATAACATTAATGATCATCATGATGGTGATGATGATGATGGATTATTATTATTTTTATAGACCTTTTTCTTGGCTGCTGCATGGAGGGCGCCATATTGACCAGCGTCTTCCGGTAGAACGTTTAGAACTTCCATTTACAGCATTTACAGCGATCCGAAAATGGGTTTCAATAGCGTTTTGAGTGGATTACGGAGTGTTTTTGTGACACACAACTTTGAAAGGTGTGTGAATCTATTTTATTTGAATCTATTTTATTCACATTTAACGTCTATGAACTAATCCTGTTGTTGATCAGCGCCACCTCCTGGACTGATCATTTTTTAAAAATGTTATCTAATAAGTATGAAAAGCAACTGCTGTGAAGCATTTTCCCCTCGTTGTCAGACGCCATCTTGTGCCGTTTAAATGGAGACTCGTCATCGCTAAAGTCAACATTTTCTCTTTCATTCAAATATATAACCAACCCAATCAAATGTAATTGACCAACATGTTCGCCACACACACACACACACACACACACACACACACACACGTAGCCTGTACTGTGCCACTAACACATTGATTGACTAAGTGTCAAAAACTGCTCCTGATTAGAATGAACATGCAGATCAGCCAGCAGAGGATCAGTAACGGTCTTTTATTGCTCATTTTTGTAAATTGCATGACTTGCATACCTGTTAAGTTTCATGCCAGTAATCTGGTGTGCTCTATAATACAGTGAAGTATGTGTGTGTGTGTATTAAAGAGCCGCTGAGCTAACAGCTGACAGGCCGGGGAAACACACACACACACACACACACACACACACACACACACACACACAATTTCTGACGGCAGACATGTGAACTAGGAGAACGGTTTTCTCTCGCGCTTGAACCACTTCTGACAGATTATAACGGCTTTAACACACACCTTTCAAAGTTGTGTGTCACAAAAACACTCCATAATCCACTCAAAACGCTATTGAAACCCATTTTCGGATCACAAATTACTGGCTGTAAATGCTGTAAACGGAAGTTCTTAACATTCTACCGGAAGACGCTGGTCGATATGGCGCCCTCTATGCAGCAGCCAAGAAAAAGAGCAAACCATATTACTGGCATGAAACTTAACAGGTGTGCAAGTCCTGCAATTTACCAAAAATGAGCAATAAAAGTTCGTGACTGATCCTCTGCTGGCTGATCTGCATGTTGATTCTAATCAGGAGCAGTTTAGGTTTCATTAGTTAGTTTGTGTTGTGTAGCATTTACCAGTGTTTTTCTGTCATTTCAAAACGTCACTTATTTTCACTTTAGGACACTTATTACATCAATGTGTCAATGGGACAGTACAGGCTGTGTGTGTGTGTGCGCGTGCGTGCGTGCGTGCGTGCGTGCGTGCGTGCGTAAAACATTATAGTGAATTACATTTTTTGGGGCTGGTTATATATTTAAAAGGAAAAGATGACGAGGCTTCATTTAAACGGCACAAGATGCCGTCTGACAACGAGGGGAAAATACGTCAGCAGTAGTTTTCCATCCTATTAGATAACCATTTTTAAATAATCAGTCCAGGAGGTGGTGCTGATCAACAACAGGATTAGTTCAAAGACGTTAAAAGCTAATAAAATAGATTAAAACTATCATTTCAAAGCAGTCCAAATGTGACCGTTTATACAGTACGCATCAGCTGCCGACCGGAAGTTCTTAGCATTCTCCTAGCGCATACACACAAAGCATGATGGGTAATTTTGCATTCTAAGAAAAAGGTCTGCAAGTAGGACGCTGTTTATTTATTTATGTTTTGAAGTCTACTTTTACAGTTTGACCAGCTTAATCTCACGAGAAAACGCAAGTATTTTACGTTTTGTCAGTTTAGTGGCTAATTCGTACAAAATCGAATACGATTTTTAAAAAGGAGGCGTGGCACCTAACCCCACCCCTAAACCTAACCGTCATTGGGGATGAGCAAATTGTACTAAATTGTAGGAATTAGATCGTGCGAATTTGCATGAATTGCACTAAATCAAAAAGTTACGAATTGCCGTGAGATTGTGTTGGTTTGACACATGCAAACCACTGCAGAAATTTTCTACCCAGCAGGCCCATATCATATACAGTAGGCTACATTTCTTAATAAATAACCTACTACAAAATAAAAGCATTAACATATGCTGTTTTTTGTTTTCACAAGCTTTAGGAGCAATGACTTCAAATAAAATACTAGCCTTGGAAACGTAACAAAGTCCGCTCGGCTGTGTTCAAAATGACACTGTTTTCCAAATGCACTGTGAAGGGAGCACAATAGTAAACATGAAGATGGCTAAAACTGAACTGTAAATAGTTTGAAAGCAAATTACACCTAAGAGAGACGACCTTAAAGCTTTTTATTTTTAATCATTCCCAGTTTAAATGTTAGAATGTTCTAAAGGAATAGGGCATAGGGGGGATAAGTGGGAATAGAACACAGCCAGGAACTATAACCACAGCTCCAGAGGTGTAGTTGCAAGTGCACAAGTTTGTGAATGTTTGTTGGAGCGACGGATTTGGGAAATGTCAAATTAACGAACTATATTTGTAACGACGGACATGTGACCTTAGTTGGCTAACGATGGTTTTCAGAAACCCACCCCTGTGCAGCACTTTCGTTATTATTTATTAACTATTAATACACAAATCCTGAAAGAATTATCATATTTTTCACAAAAACCACACACACACACACACGCACACACACACACACTCTCTCTCTCTCTCTCAGGCTTTCTGTTGGTTTCTCCTCATTAAGCTGCTGTGTTAATTGAGCAGTGGTGGTGTTCGGGTCAGTGGTATGTGTTCTCTCAGAGCTGGAAGATGAACCGAGCCATAACACACACACACACACACACACACACACTGCGGCCAATGCAGACTGAGTTATGACTGCATTAATATTGGATCATCCACAGACAGAATAACTGAACACATGCAGATATTAAAAGCAGAGCCAGAAACAGCAGATACATCACAGCTCAATCACGGTGTGTGCGCGCGCAAGTATGTCTGTGTATCTTCATGTCCATGTGGGTGTGTGCACGTGTGATAGAGACAAATAGAGAGAGTGTACAGATGTGCGTATGCATGCAAGTATGTCTGTGTATCTTCATGTCTGTGTGTGTGTGTGTGTGTGTGTGTGTGAGAGAGAGAGAGACAACGAGAGAGTGTGTACAGGTGAGCATGTGTAAGTGTGTGTGCACAAGTGTAAGTATGTCTGTATCTTCCTGTCTGTCTATGTGTGTGTTGTAGGTCAAGGTCAGAGTGCTGTTATTAGCTGTATTGATCCAGATGAAGAGCTGTGTCCACACACACACACACACACACACACACACACACAAAGCAGATGCTCAGCTCTGGTTAATTAGCATGTTTGTGCTTAATTTGCCCTTGATGACCAATCAAAGACCTCTGTCCCACTGGACCGATCAAAAACCACCACCGTCCCACTGAATGAATGTACAATGGAGTGGAGGAACACGTCTTTTTTTGTATGCAAAAACCCAGAAGCGAGTTAGCATTTAAATTCCCATTGAAAAACCCATCGACTTTGGGACGAGGGAACCAGAACTGCTAAAATGCTAACTCGCTTCCGGGTTTTTGCATACAAATGGACGTCATAATTGCTCCACTCTATAAAGACAACACAGTGTTATTGTCATCTGATGCATCTTGCCAACCCTCAGACAACCATAAAGCAGTATATTATATTATTATATTGCAGCGTATCATTCTAAAACTATGAATTACGTCCATGTAGAGCTGTTTCTTTAATCTGCTGAAAATATACTCAATATTGCAATATACAAACCAAAGAAAAATAAAATATTGCCAGTTTTTTCCCCAATATCGCACAACAGCATTTCTGGAGCCGGTCCACCATACTGTAACCTGAACACAAGAGCACATCAAAGACGACGCAGCGGTCTGGATATAATCCTGCTCACAGTGAAGGAGAGCTTGTTCTCATTACACAATCAACACAACACACACTGTACACTCTCTCTAAAAATTTTAAGAGGAACACTTTTGTACTTTGTAGGTAATATGTACCTTTGAGGTAACAATATGGACCTTTAAAAAGGTACAAATTTGAGCTTTTGAGAAGGTACCACCCCAGTGACAGCTCAGGTACCTTTATCTTTTTGAGTGTAGTAACAAACAGTAGGGTCACGTGACTCGACACGTGTTCAGTAATAAAACAAAAAATTGACCTGAAAAAATTTGATTGATTATTGGTTCTGAATGTCAATTTGGATTACTTTTTGATTAAATCACCCAGCCCTAGTCAATATGACCCAACGCTGAGCTGATTTTTCTGAGTATTGATTAAAGGGACTAAAAAAAAAAAGAAACTTATGTCATCATTTACTCATCCTATACTTGTTGAACACAAAAGAAAATACTTTGAAAGATTTTGGAAAACCTGTAACCATTGACTTCCATGGTATTTGTTTTTCTACTATTGAAGTCAATGGTTACCGGTTTTCAACTTTCTCCAAAATATCTTCTTTTGCGTTCAACAGAAGAAAGAAACTCAAAAGGTTTTAAACCACTAAAGTGAGTACATTTTTTTCATTGTATTTCAGTTTTAATTCCTTTAAATTTTCCAAATGAAATGCTGCTCTAAAATATTAAAATGAGAATTTCTGTAAAAAAAAAAAAAGAAAAAGGAAAGAAAAAAAAATTATAACGCATATAAAAGTCAACATGAAACTATTAACAACTCATTTATATGATGTAAAACAAGTCAAATATTAATACACTGAAAAAGAGTTGCAAGCAATTTATTTGTGTTGAATTTAAACAAACAAATTAAATTGAGCAATGTTCAACTTAATTTGTTTGTTTAAATTCAGCCCAAATAAATGGTTTACAACCCCTTAACGTAAAAAAAATTGTAAATCCAAGGAATCATCTTTGAATAATTTTTTTCAGTGTAAAAAAAAACTTTTCGTTTAAAAAAAACAAGACTTTCACAGTAAACATCAAAAATAAATAGATTTTATTAGCTAAAATAAACACAAAATGAGCAATATATACTGCAGATTTTCATATTAATAATCTTTGTTAGTTAATAAAATTGCTGGTTTAGCTCATGCCCAGGCCCATTATTTACTATGACCAAACACAACTTTAGATTTTAAAAATGCACCAGTAAATGCATCAATATGAGCAATGGTTACAAAATAAATTCAACGAAAAAGGTCAATGAACTGCATCAGCAGTGAAGTCAGGTTGCAGCGCTAAACAGCACACGGATGATGAATGGCTAAAATCGCAGAAGCGGAGTCTCTCTCCGTGAGCGCGTGCACAGAGACGCCCTGACAGTCGCGGGCGCGCGCACCTGTCTCCGCGTTATTAATAAAAAAATTAAATAATAAATCTGAGTTGAGATGATGACAGTCAACGAGCACAAACATCAACACAATCAGTTCATCAGGATGTCCAGCAGTGTGAAGCGCGTGCTCAGTCTGGATATAAATAAAGCAGGAATCGATAATCAATCAGGGGTGACTGCAGGTGCAAAGCACAGATACACACAACACCGCTGCATTTGACGCGCTTTTGACTTCAAACATCATGAAACCATCATCTAATTAACTCATAATTAATAAGTTGTTTTACAAATACACATTTAAGATGCTGGGTTGTCATAAACCAACGGTGAAGTATGTACAAGCCCAATATTAGGTTATTTTTTTTAATTAAATTTATATTAAACTTATTAACCCAACTGTTGATTTTGTCCATATTGACCCATCATTGGGTTACAACAACCCAAACAATCAAAAAAGTCTGGGTTATGTTAACAAAACATCGTGAGTTAAATCTGCACATTCCAATGTTGGGTTAATAGTTTATGATTATTATTTTAAATGATGCTTTTTAACCCAACGGTTGTTTTGACCGTAATAAATCTAACATTTAGGGTGTCACACTTTAAAAAAATAAATGTTGAAATAACATCATGGGTCAAATATGGACAATTAAATGTTATAATTCATATTAAATTACACTTTAACCCAACATTTAGTGTTACACTCGTCAAATATGCACAAACCAGTGTTGGGTAATATTGATTGCTATCATTCAATTCAAATGACAATTTTTAAACCAACTGTTGGGTCTGTGCACATCTGACCCAGCGTATGCTCAACACAACCCAGCATTATCATTACAGTAGTGTTTGCTCTGTCATAACGCGTCGTCTGTTCATCAGATGAATGGAAAAGTTTGCGCGCTGATTTCCAGAACTCACCTTTATTTGTGTCATTAAAGTTTGATGTGTCGAGATGCTCCTCAACGACCCTCTCACTCAATACCCTCGGTTTTTACGCGCTCCGGTGCGTCTGAATGCGTGGAAATCACCACAGATAATCCAGCAGGAGACTCAAATCCACACGAGCAATCCATGGAGGCTCATCTGATGTTCGGGAATGTGCTCTGGGTCTGCATGCATGGATGTTTTCTCTCCTCCATCTCCACACGGAGCTTCATCTGAGCGCGCAGAACACAGTCGCGTCCCCGTGCGCGTCTCTTGCATCACCTGTGCGCGCGCACCACCGCCTCAGGTGAGCGCGCGTTCCGGAGACCCGACAGAAGCTCGTCAATTGCGGTGTTTCCATCGTCGTATTTGTATGTGCACTTTTGGAGTAGCACATAAAAAGACGCTTGATGGAAATGCTATGGTGTGAATACATTTGAAAATGCGCATAAGTGTGTAGGATAAACTTTTTATTCGATTAGACAAAACAATATATTTTAAGCCTTGTGTGCTGTGGGGGGATGTTTTTATCCACTCTGGGCTAGGCATGAGACATAACAGTTTTCAAGGTATACAGCGGTTTGGAAAAGATTTTAAAACCACCAAAGTTTTCTGGATACCGTTCCTAGGGTATATGTAAGATTTTTATTAACATTTTTAAATGTTTTTTAGGACAACAGTATCTTCAGCAGAAAAGATCTCCAAATATGCCAAAACAAGAGTTCACACTTAGCTGATGATTGATTATAAAGTGTGTTTGGCATGCTGTCCCGGGAGAGAGATCTGAGATTAGAATATCCTCGTGTCTGGGGCTTCCTCCTGTTTGAAGGGCAAGAGGGGAGTTTGAGCTCAGGTAGATCTGGAGAACTCCCCTGCTGTATAGACTCCATGGTTTCCGCTACATTCATTCTTCAATGGCGGGGCGCCACGCCAAGATTCATCCCGCCACAGCTACATTACAGCTTCTCATTCAAAACATTCTATTTTTTTCAATAGCGGGTGATAATAAATCGCACCAAAATGTATTAAAGGGTAAGTGAATTATAACAGCGCAAACTTTTCTGTAACCGTAGTAGTGCTGTGTGTCATTTGTTTAACCCTTTAAGGTTACGAGCCGACTGACTGACTGGCTGACAGACAGGTGCGTGATGCGTGAGGCCAGCAAACACGACATATAGCCGGTTTACTTTAATTCAGGACGCATTAATACCAGAGGCATTCATAAATATTGCAAATCTAATAAATGCTGGAAACATACTCGTTACATAAACGCACTAAATCGCACCTCAGCAGCGTTTATTTGAGAGCTCACAAGAAGATCTGCGCGCTCCTAAAGCGGCTAATATTTGACGGGGTGTGTTGTGCATGAGCAGAAAAAAAAAATCTGGCACGCTAGCAAAGAGATCCGCATGCTGTAGGCTATTACATAAATGCGATCTCGACTTCTAATACTGCGCTCACGACATTTGTCATTGAAATAACGCCACAGGTAACTACTTACTAGGTGCATGTCTATGGTGCCGATTTGGATTAGTCAATTAACTTAAGTTGTGTGTTTTTGGACGGCGGGAGGAAACCGGGGGCCTGGGGGAAACCCACATGAGCATGGGGAGAACATGTAAACTCTGCCTAGAAACGTCGGCTGGCTTGGTAAGGATTAGAAGCAGTGACATTCTTGCTGTGAGGCAACAGTGCTAACCACTGGGCCACCGTGTCACCCGTCTAGGAAAGGAGGAGGAGTAGGGGTGGAAGGGGGGATTCTTCAAAACAAAGATGGCTGTTATATGGAACTGAGGGTATTTATAGTGGCTTAGGAATCGTCTGATTGGTTAATCATAAAGTGGATAATGCGGGACTAGCATAAGCACGTGATCTTCTCCAAATTAGTTTATAAATAAACTTTAAATAGCAGTGAAGTCAGTGTTTCTTGAAACTAATGAAGACAGCAGAAATCAATAATTCTGTTGAATTATTTAGCTGGACAAGTTTACTGCTCCAAAACATTATAAAAGTTTCTCAAAATTAAATATATTGTGTTCAAAGGGTAAAAAGGTTGTTGTTTTAGACATTTACAAAGAATATATTCTAGAGCAATAATCACAATGTCGTGAAACCATGATATTTTTATCCAAGAGTCCTACACCGGCCCATACCTACTCTGGGGATTGGTCCACAACTTTCCCTGTTTCTCAGCAAAGTGAAAATGTATTTTGGTGACAGATTTTATTTATTTTGATACATATTTTGGGAAAATGCGTCACAAAACTCAACAATATACTCTGGGCAAACTGATTCCCCATTGACTCCATTATAAATCACCTTTTTTGATTGCAAAGCCCTGACAGCATATCATCATGCATTCTTCACTGTTGCTGGCTTTCCCTGTTGGGAAAAGGGACAATTTGTAATTTTTAGTGTTGATCATCAGTTACAGCTTAGTTTCTGGCTTTTATATGGAGTATAGTGTGTGTTTGTGTGTTAGACCTTTGCACATTTACCTTGATATGTCTGAGAAACTCAAAATAAGCCCCTCAGCTGTCAAAACACAGTAAACGATGGATGGACAGTAAATGCTGCGCATGGATGGATTTGCTCTTCAGTGTTTGGACTCTCAGCAGTGAATATTAAACCACACTGAACTGAACTTCAACTCTGAAAACTGAACTGACACCGTTTCAATTCACTATAATCCTCTATGTGAAGCTGCTTAGACACAATCTACATTGTAAAAGTGCAATACAAATAAAGGGGAATTGAACAGAGTAAGTTCATTTCTGCACGCGCACACACACACACACACACACACACAATAATCTGCTTATTTACTTCACTGAACTCCATTTAAAAAGACAGAAACTCTTCAGCACAGGCCAATCTAAAGGGTTAATGCTGCACACTGATGATCAAATGACAAATTGCATCTCTTCCCAAGGGAAAACCACCAACAATCAACCAGCTCGTTCATTTTCCTTCAGCTTAGTCTCTAATTAAATCAGGTCCCCACAGTGGAATGAACCACCAACTATTCCATCATATGTTTTACACAGCAGATGCTCTTCGATAGTACTGGGAAACACCCATACACACTCATACACTATGGCCAATGTAGTTGATCAATTCCCCTATAGCGCATGTGTTAGGACTGTGGGGGAGACCGGAGCACCAGGAGGAAACCCACACCAACACGAGGAGAACATGCAAACTCCACACAGAAACACACACTGACTCAGCAGGGACACAAACCAGAGACCTTCTTGCTGTGAGGCCACAGTGCTAACCACTGAGCCACCATACGCCGCATCACCAACAATCAATCAGCTCACTTTAAATAAGCAGTCTGAACAAGCAGCAAAAATCACTGTGTGTGTAAAAATATGAGGATTTCTCCAAACATTCTTTTACAGAGGACGACTAAATGACAGAATGATTATTATTTCTGTCTCTCATTAAGTGTTTCGACAGCAAACACAACAGGCAGATCAATGGTGTAATGATTCAGAGTGAGCCGTAATGACGCTGTGATTCCAGTGTACAGTGATTTATTGGGTCTCCTGGAACTGCGGACAGAACAGCTTGATTACTGCTGTTCAATCATATCAGAGACCTTCACACCGACTGCAGACAAGCTGATTGCTCTGAATTACACCAGTTCACCTGTGCGTGTGTGTGTGTGTGTGTGTGTGTGTGTGTGTGCTGAAGAACTGCACTGAGAGAGAGAGGGAGGGGGAGAGAACGTGTGTGTGTGTGTATCAACAATAGTTTGTGTACGTGTGTGTGTGTGTGTGTGTGTGTGTGTGTGTGTGTGTGTGTGTGTGTTAGAATGGTGCTGGTTCCGATTAGGTGTGTGTGTGTGTATCAATCAACTATAGCTTGTGTGTTTGTGTGTGTATGTGTGTGTGTGCACGCTGGTTCATATTCTGTGTGTGACTGTGTGTGTGTCAATCAACAATGGTTTGTGTACGTGTGTTAGAATGGTGCTGGTTCCAATAAGGTGTGTGTGTGTGTGTGTGTCAATCAACAATAGCTTGGGTGTTTGTGCGTGTGCGCACTGGTTCATATTCTGTGTGTGTGCGAGACTTTGTGTTTGTGAGATTCAGAATGGCGCTGGTTCAGATTGTGTGTGTGGGTCTGTTTCAGAATTGCACAGAGCAAGAGAGAGAGAGAGAAAATGTGTGTCTGGTTCATATTCTGTGAGTGTGTGTGTGTGTGTGTGTTAGAATGGTGCTGGTTCCGATTAGGTGTGTGTGCCTGTCTCTCTGTCTGTGTGTGACCATGTTTATTTGTGAGATTCAGAAGCTGCTGGTTCAGATTGTGTGTGTGTGTGTGTGTGTGTGTGTGTGTGTGTGTGTGTGTGTGTGTGTGTGTAAGAGAGCTTTAGAATGGCACTGGTGCAGATTCTGTGCATGTCTGTCTGTTTTTGTGACTCTGTGTTTGATTCAGAATGGCGATGGTCCAGATTTTGTGTATGTATGTGAATATGTGTGTGTATGTGTGTATCAACAATCCAGCATCACCTCTGTTTCCAGCTTCATCTCTTATCCTCGCTGTTTTCCAACAAAGCATCAGACATTCAGCTGATCTGAATCCTAAAAGATGAATCAGCAGAATGATTCACAGAACAGAACAGAACAGAACCTATCCTCCTTTAATCAGATCATGGTGTGTTTCTTTCAGCAGTTGCTGCACCACACAGCAGCCGTATATGAACACATAAACACATGTAGATCTTAAACTGTAGATCAATATTTCCCAGAGGACGATCAGGCAGCAGAAAACAGAAGGACTGAGTTATTGATCCATTTACACAGATATAATACGACTGAACCAGCAGCACATCAGTGTTCAAATACAACATGAAGCATGCTAAAGCAAGAGTGGTATTTTAAAAACACTTATATATATACCATGAATCTCACAGATTCACAATAAAAGACACTGCACAATCGATCATTTCAGCCTGGATATCGCAATGTGAACATCCGCAATAGTCACATCGCAAAGATCTGCATTGCTGAGTCTGAATCACTGAACGATAACGATATACATTTCAATAAGTTGTTAAAGCTTCCAGATTTAAAGAGTACCCCAACCATGACTGAAGGCACAAACATTAGAGCGTGCATTAAATGGCATGACATATTCAGCTGATAAATTTTCAGTGGCCGAAACTTTGGTGCATCTCTAACATCAACACACTTTTAGATTCTCATTGTTGCACATTTCTGCTGTGTGATTGGCTCTTAGATCAATATAGAGTAAAAAAAAAGTCCAGAGCTTATCATTTTATTGATGTTAAATTTAATCGTGATTTGATATAATGTCATTTATCGCCCCAGCCCTGATTTAATCACTGTATTTATATGACATATGCAAATAAATAAATAAATAAACATTTCTCACTTAATCTTTGTCCTGTTTCTAGTACAAAGATCTACACTTCAGAGCGAAAACATTGGTTGGTTTAAAAGAAAAACTCTTCATTTCTTCTGACAGTGAAAACGAAACAATATATATATATATATAAATAAGATCTATCTATCTATAATATATATATATATATATATATATATATATATATATATATATATATATATATATATATATATACACATATATATATATACACATATACACATATATATATACACACATATATATATATATATATATATATATATATATATATATATATATATATATATATATATATATATATATATATATATATATATATATATATATATATATATATATATATATATATATATATACACACATATATATATATATATATATATATATATATATATATATATACACACATATATATATATATATATACACATATATATATATATATATATATATATATATATATATATATATACATATACATATATATATATGTATATGTGTATATATATATATATATATATATATATATATATATATATATATATATATATATATATATATATATATATATATATATATATATATATATATATATATATATATATATATATATATATATATATATATATAGTGCAGGCCTACAACACAGTACACTTATTTTAAAAATTAGCATTTACACAAATACACTGCAAAAAAATGCTTTTCTTAGATTTTTTTTTGTCTTCTTTCTAATCCAAATGTCTAAAAATCAAGAAGTATTTTCTAAACAAGCGAAACATTATCTTGTGTTTAGGAAATAATGAGTCAAAATGAAGTGAGTTTGTCCTTAAAACTAGCAAAATAATCTGAGAAAGGAGTAAGAAAGATAATGTAGTTTTTGGTTTTGACATGAAATTATTTTGCTTCCACCATCGGCAGATTATTTAGCTTCTGACAGTGAAAACTAAATATTTTTTATATTTTACTCTATTTTTTAGAATTTTAATATTTGGACTAAAAACAAGACAAAAGCAAAGGAAGAAAAGCATTTTTCAATTCAGTTATTCAATCTTTATACCTGGATACTGTTAAGACTCCCTAAAAATAGTCAAATAGAGCTATTCAAACTGCTATTCTGGTGAAACTGTGTTCATATTGCGATATTTATCACAATGTCAGATTTTTCCAATATTGCGCAGCCCTACAACACTGTACATTTATTAAAAAGCAATAGCATTTACACAAACACACTGCAAAAACGCTTTTCTTAGATTTTTTTTGTCTTCTCTCTAGTCCAGGGGTGTCCAAACTCGGTCCTGGAGGGCCGGTGTCCTGCAGATTTTAGCTCCAACTTGCCTCAACACACCTGCATGGATGTTTCTAGAAAGCCTAGTAAGTGCTTGATTAGCTAGCCCAGGTGTGTCTGATTGGGGTTGGAACTAAACTTTGCAGGACACCGGCCCTCCAGGACCAAGCTTGGACATGCCTGCTCTAGTCCAAATCTCTAAAAAGTCTTAAAATCAAGAAGTATTTTCTAGACAAGCACAACATTGACTTGCGTTAAATAAATAATGAGTCAAAATGAAGTGAGTTTGTCCTTAAAACTAGCAAAATAATCTGAGAAAGGGGTAAGAAAAATAATGTGGTTTTTGGTTTTGAGACTATTTTGCTTCCACCATTGGCAGATTATTTAGCTAGTTTTAAAAGAAAAACTCTTAATTTTCACTTATTTCTTCTGACGATGAAAACTAAACAATATTTTTACTTTTCTAAATATTTTATTCTTTATTTTTAGGATTTGTTTGATATTTAGACTAGAAACGAGACAAAGCAAAGGAAGAAAAGCATTTTTATTCTATTGTGATTATTCAATCTTTATACCTGGATACTGTTAGACTCCCTAAAATAGTCAAATAGAGCTATTCAAACTATTCAGATCGCAATATTTAAAATTACAGAAAGATAAAATATTGCAATATCAGATTTGCCCAATATTGTGCAGGCCTACAACACTGTCCATTTATTTAAAAATTAGCATTTACACAAATACACTGCAAAAACGCTTTTCTTCAATGTTTTTGTCTTCTTTCTAATCCAAATGTCTAAAAATCAAGAAGCATTTTCTAGACAAGCAAAACATTATCTTGTGTTTAGGAAATAATGAGTCAAAATGAAGTGAGCTTGTCCTTAAAACTAGCAAAATAATCTGAGAAAGGGGGAAGGAGAATAATGTAGTTTAAATTATTTAGCTTCCCCCATTGTCAGATTATTTAGCTTGTTTTAATGACAAACTTACTCAAGTTTTGACTCATCTCTGAAAACAAAGCGATATGTTGTGCTTGTCTAGAAAATGCTTCTTGATTTAAGACTTTAGATATTTGGACTAGAAACAAGACAAACTCTGAGTGAGAAAAGCAGTTTTGCTGTTCTTCATATGCACAATTATACTTCACACTGCTTCTGAATGTCAATATACACTTTCTTATAATCAAAAAATGCAGAAATGGAAAGACAGATACTCATCTTCTTAGGATGAAAACAAATGAACTGACAGAGAAATGAGAAAAGCCTCCTGAGAAATCAATAATTCTATACACAATCTAAAATGCTGATTAGAGACAGTCTCAAGATGTTCCAACCATTCATTCATTCTCCTTCAGCTTAGGCTCTTTATTCATCAGGGGTCACCACAGCGGAATGAACCGTCAACTATTCCAGCATGTGTTTTAAACCGCAGATGCCCTTACAGCTGCAACCTAGCACTGGGAAACACCCATACACACATTTCATATTTTCTAGACAAAGTGTTTTGTTTTCAGAAATACATTACATTAGGAGAGTTTTCCTTAAAACAAGCTAAAATATCAACCAATGGGGTTAACAAAATGGTCGATTCTGATTGTCTGATGATCATGTCAAGGTGTGTCAATATTTTCAGGTAAACACACAGCTAACGTGAACTCCTAGAAGTATATAACTCCTAAAAGTCCAATATTCTACAAATATTGAAGATTTTTGTATGAGTTTGTCTGATGTTCCTCTGCTGCCCTCTAGCGACACATGCACCCGCACACAGGTATCCAAAAGCAGTGGTATATGGGAATCAACTAATCGTAGAGCAAAACCAAAACCTCATGATTTTTAAACAAGAATTGGAAATGTACAACTAACAAGCAGCTAAACATTTAAATGTGTGCTTTGTTTAATATTCTGGATTAATTTTAATTAGTTTTTCCTCTCCTTTCCTAATTTCTATTCCCTTGTTAAACTATTTTAAATACATTCATATTTCCATTATTGTAAACAAACAACAAAAGCAATCTCTGTGTGCTTTTACTGTATTTCTGTCTGTTTTATATACAGCGCAATTGCTTTGTTGTTTTTGCAATAAAACACAAAAAAAAAAAATAATAATAATAATAATAATAATAATATTGCAAGGTTTCCAACTTTTTAAGTTCAAAAAAATGTATACGGTTACAGATTAGTCGGAGTGTTTTTGGATTGTGCATTGTGTTCAATTACAAATATGCTAAACAAGCATCTTTGCTAATGCTAAAATATTTCTCTTACTAAAGTTACGCATATTAAATCAACACAAACTCAACTAGCACAAATGAAGAAATATTGTGTTCAGTTTGCGAATAATATATTATAATTTATATTATTTAAATGGGCACATGAATAATAGTGAATGTGTGTGTATATTAGTGTACAGTATATGCAAATGAGTACCTAAATACTTATTTTAATATTAAACAGGCGTTCAAGTAAATAATTCCAGTTCAAAACTCGTGAAATTTGACGCAGCTATCTGTAGCAAGCACCACAGAACAGCACTGTTGCTAATATAACATTTGTTTAATAATAGAGTTGTCATTAAAGGTTTAGCTGCTAATTTATTTCACATT